>NC_083413.1:34759859-35062890 GCF_020745735.1 Hemiscyllium ocellatum
ATAAGCCCATGAACTCGTTCTCTGAACAAGCTAAAAGTAAGGCAGCATAATATAATCGCACTCCTCCCCTATTTTCTCTTAATCTTGTTGCTGGAGCTTTCCCGAGCTTTAGGTTTTGGCAAACTGAAATTAATGATGTGACAGTTTTGACACTGATCACCTTCTCTGTGAGGTCTAGAATAGCCAATAACTTCCAATGCACTTGATCAAAACTTTTTTTATTCCACTTGCTAGTATGAGTCACAATTTCCAATATTGCTGGTATGCTGTAATTTAGCAGAGTGAACTAAAATAAGGAAGGTATCAAATTGTGACCAATACTAACTTTAAATCAGGTTTAAAATATTGGAACCTAACGAAGTCAGAGGAAAAACAAATTGCACAAATTCGTGACCTCCATACCGATAAGTATCCAATAAGTAAACACAGATTTTTTTTCCCTAATAGCTGGAGCTGTAAGGTAAAGAAAGTCAAGTCTAAGTACACACCCAAAGATAAATATAATTTCATTACCCAATGTGTACATGGTAACTTATTTGTTACTTTATGTGTGAATTAAGATAATTTACATACCACCTATAAATAGCTATTTTGAACTTTATCATAAAAATAGTATGTATCATTTGATTGACATAATGGCTAAAGGGATCACCTGGTGTCACTCTAAGCAGTGAAAACTAAGTACAATTCCCTCTCTATACTGAATTAGATGATCGAATACTACAATTGCCCTCAGTATTCCCAGGCTAAGAAATTAGGTTTAAAAAATCAACTGAAGTCCCCACTCTGAAATTTATTCATTGATTCCTGCCAGGCAATCTGTGTTTGTGAACATTGGGTCAGAACAGAATTGGGCTCAGCTGTGATGCCCTCTGCATTTGAATGGCTAGATGACATTCTTTGTCTATGCTGACACAAAACTATTAGACGACGTACAGAAGAGCTGTTGATATACATGGGACTGTGCCTCAGTAAAAATCAGCATCTTTGAAAAACAGAGATGGGGGTGGTGTTGCTGGTGAAAAGAAGAGCAAATTGGCAACACAGGATTTCAGCAAATCTTATACTTTGTTTATGTTTACACAATTCAATGGTATTAATAATCTCCATCTGATAGTGTTATGATAAAGGTGGGAGAAAGAGCTCCTTGTATTTTACCCTTCTGAAACAGAATTTTTGAAACTATATCATGAAATCTTGTCTTTGGTTTGGTGCTTGCATGCATCAGAAATGGAAATTTATTTTTCTACATTTTCATGCATTTCAAAATAATCCTACATCATTTCCTATGCAATTGAATTGTGTTTTCTACAGGTGCCAATTTGACTTCATTCCATGTTAGGCATTGATGTTTGAGAATGTATTACGTAATGTCAAAAAAAATTACCAATGTCAGAGGTTACTTAATCTTTCAGAATAAACCTTTCTCCAGCATTTACACCTGAACTGCTGAGTTCTAAACATCAGTCCAAAAAAAATTAATAATGGATCTTTGCAATGCTGTTTTAATTTGGAGCTGGAAAACAGAGGAAAATGTGTTTGGGGCATGTGGCTGCAGTCAGATGATGCCAATCTCTTTCTTCAGTCATTAATTTTGTTAAAACAGGTGAGTTTAGCAATGTACTCACATTTTATTGCAACCATTACTTCCTACATTTAATTAGCTAATAGAGGAAAAAAATTAAAATTCAGAACAATTGGTTGTAAAATGCATGTACAAACTGTTCTGTAAAAATAAAGTCACTTTGCTAGTTCATTGACTTCAAGCAAAAGAAAAATTAATTGATATTTATTGTTGTACTAGTGTAAGTCTCCACAGGAACCTAAGAAATTATTGCTGATACTTACAAGCCAAATGAATTTTTGTCATGTTTTCTAATCTGTTTTAGGTCCTATAATCTGAACTGATTGGTTAAAAATACTAATCTGAAACACATTAACAATTGAGTCATCATTATTGCCTTTCAAAATCAAACTATTACAAAGAAATATGATTGACTTATGCCATTTTATCAGTTTGTTTTTGTTTTTGTGAATATTTATGTTTAAAGTAAATAATGATCTCACAAAGAAATCATTTTATGTAATAGAATCTGTAGAAGGAGCTGATTAACATTTATACATATGGAAAATGCTTGCCCAATTTTAGTCTAACCATCTTTTGTCTTAATATTGCCAAAGCATTTTTGCAGGAGAAAAACGTTCAATATTACTATGGAAAAGAACCCAAAAATATATTATTTTGTCGTGGAATTACCACTCCGTATACAATTCACTATGGTAATTTTTTGCACAGTTTCTCTTATCTTAGTAATATAGGAACGCAGTTACCCAAGTCAGCTCCTTAAATCTCTGGAGAAGTTCATGAGGTCTGGCAGCATCTGTGGAGAGAAATCAGAGTTAACGTTTCAGGTCAAGTGACCCTTCCTCAGAACGGGTCACTCGACCTGAAACATTAACTCTGATTTTTCTCCACAGATGCTGTCAGACCTCCTGAGCTTTTCCAGCAAGTTGTATTTTTGTTTCTCATTTACAGCAGCTGCAGTTCTTTTGGTTTTTACTTAGCTTCTTAAATCTATCGTGCCTAGATAATAGCTGTACCGTGCCACAACTTTATTTTTCTGCCTTGCCTATACTTTGATCTCCTTACTTAACAAAGTAAGTCTAGAAAATTCTAAGTGACAGTATTTACAACTTTTGAAGCAGCAAGTTCTAAATTCCAACTACTTCACAGTAAATAGTGCTTCCTGATTTCACACTGAAATATCTAGTCTAATTTTAAGATTGTTTTCTTGTTCAGGATTTCTTTATCAGAGGAGATAGTTCCTTGATATTTAACCTGTTGAATCTCTTTATAAAATTAAACATTTTGATTAGTTCATGCTCGATAGTCTAAACTACAAAAGAATATGAGTCATCATTCAATCTGTCCTTGTTATTCAAGGACAGTCCTTGAAGACTGCATTATCATCTTTCCAAACCAATATATCATTCCCAAGACTGGGTAGTCAAAAACTGAATTTTGAAAACATCAGCTTGTGAGAATATTTGAAGCCATGTAGCACTGCAAAAATTCAGTGACTCTAAAGATTTTATTCAAGTTATGATTCCAAAAGCTCCACTGATTTAGACCTAGAAGATAATGTCTGATCAAAAGTATCCTTGCTATTGGCAGAATTAATTGTTACTAAGAGGGATTTGAAGAAAAGAGACACGATTAGAATTAGACTTAGACTTAGATTGTATTATCACATGCACTGAAGTACAAGCTACAGGATTACAGTGAAATGTTTGCAATGTTGCCATTCATAATGATATCTTGGGTACAAGGTACATAAATACACATTCTTCGATAAAGAGTAGAAAAATAAAGAAATAAGTTAAAAATTGAGCATTATAGTTCTTGTCAGTATAAATTACTAAGTAAGAAATAAAGTTAAAAATTCTAAACTATAGTCCTTTTTTAGCCATAGGTCTGCAGTTGCTCCACACTGTCTTTCCCCACTAGGGCACGATCTCTCTTCTGCACTGAGTGCTATTTCCAATCCCCACACCTCTGCGTTGCTGCCTCGCCAGAGACCACCATCTTTTCTCTCCCATGCTAGGCTTGATCTCTTGATCCTCATGCTCCGTGTTGCTATTTGTTTGAGACTTGAAGCTGTTTAAGTGCAGGATCTATTCTCTTTCATGTCTATGCAAAAATGGTAAAGGTTTTTATAATTGGTTTAAAGACAATCAAACATTCACCCTTTCAGTAGTATTCAGTATTAGCCATTGCCAGTTAACATTTAAATTTATACTGGCTAGTTAATTTTTCTTAGTTTTATTGTTCTGCTGTTAGAATAAAAAAAATGTTTAAATCCATTTTCACAGTTGGAACTCTTGCTGCCTTCTTGAATTGTAGAGATAGAAAATAAGAACAAACAAAATCATCTAAGACTAAATGACAGATAATGAAGACACAAGCCTGTGCTCATGAATGGGTAGAATGGGAAGTCACGGAAGATGCATGCTTGTCTGAATTTTCTATCCGTCCACATTTTGAATTATATTTTCAGGAGACTGGACAATTGTCTAAGCTGAAGGGCCCAGTAGATAACGCACAGCTATAGAAGAATATGTGAGGAACAAGTAAACATGGATCAGGTCTTTTCTTCAAGGATCAGTAGAGTATTGTAATTCTCAGTTGTTCCTTGTAAATTGCAGACCAAATACTGCATGCATTAAGTCTCATTTTTGTTTAAATAAAAATCGTAACTGTTACCAATATTGGATCAGCTTCAAATTATTGAATGGACTGTCCAAAGGGACTAAAATTTATTACAGAATGTATCATCCAGATGGGTTCTGATGAAGGCTTTGTATGACTGAAGCATAAATTCCTTTTAATTATTTTCCAGTCCTCTTGAGATAAAGGCCAACATTCCATTAACCTTTTTGATTAATATTTGTACCTGTGCACTAGCTGCTTGTGATTGTGTACATATGTTATGCACTTAAATTCCTTTGTTCCTCCACAGTTTCTACTCTGTCATAATTGAGAAATCATTCCTGTTTTCTTTTCCAGATTAAAAGTGAATGAATTCATACTTTCCCAGAGTTGGTTCTGTAGTTTGGCCCATTCACTTACTTGGTGTTTGACCCTTTGGAACTTTCTGATCTTAGCCACAATACTTACTATGACATTGGAAAATTAAATGCAGAAATCTTGATTTGGAACAAAATTCCAGCTTCAATTCCCATCGTTTGGATTGGTGTTTGCCATGAGCTTGAGGGCCTCACAAAGGGGCCAAACCGAGTCATGTTGGAAATGCATTTGCCTACGCAACATCCAGGTGCTAATTGACAGCATCTATTTTCATCATCACATTAAGAACAGTGGAATGGACTCTCAATGTCGCTAGGAGAAAGTGAGGACTGCAGATACTGGAGATCAGAGCTGAAAATGTGTTGCTGGAAAAGCGCAGCAGGTCAGGCAGCATCCAAGGAGCAGGAGAATCGAAGTTTTGGGGCATGAGCCCTTCTTCAGGAATGAGGAGAGTGTGCCAAGCAGGCTAAGATAAAAGGTAGCGAGGAGGAACTTGGGGGAGGGGCATTGGAAATGCGATAGGTGGAAGGAGGTTAAGGTGAGGGTGATAGGCCGGAGTGGGGTGGGGGCGGAGAGGTCAGGAAGAAGATTGCAGGTAAGGAAGGTGGTGCTGAGTTTGAGAATTGGGACTGAGACAAGGTGGGGGGGAGGGGAAATGAGGAAACTGGAGAAATCTGAGCTCATCCCTTGTGGTTGGAGGGTTCCTAGGTGGAAGATGAGGCGCTCTTCCTCCAGCCGTCGTATTACTATGGTCTGGTGATGGAGGAGTCCAAGGACATGCATGTCCTTGGTGGAGTGGGAGGGGGAGTTGAAGTGTTGAGCCACGGGGTGGTTGGGTTGGTTGGTCCGGGTGTCCCAGAGGTGTTCTCCGAAACGTTCCGCAAGTAGGTGGCCTGTCTCCCCAATATAGAGGAGGCCACATCGGGTGCAGCGGATGCAGTAAATGATGTGTGTGGAGGTGCAGGTAAATTTGTGGCGGATATGGAAGAATCCCTTGGGGCCTTGAAGGGAAGTAATATCTGCTTACCTTGACACGGTCCTGTCCCCCTTAGTCCAAGAACTCCCCACCTATGTTCGGGACACCACCCACGCCCTCCACCTCCTCCATGATTTTCGCTTCCCCAGTCCCCTACGCCTTATCTTCACCATGGACATCCAGTCCCTGTACACCTCCATCCCCCATCACGAAGGACTCAAAGCCCTCTGCTTCTTCCTTTCCCGCTGTACCAACCAGTACCCTTCCACTGACACCCTCCTTCGACTGACTGAACTGGTCCTCACTCTGAACAACTTCTCTTTCCAATCCTCCCACTTCCTCCAAACCAAAGGAGTAGCCATGGGCACCCGCATGGGCCCCAGCTTTGCCTGCCTCTTCATAGGATGTGTGGAACAGTCCATCTTCCGCAGCGACACTGGCACCACCGCCCACCTTTTCCTCCGCTACATTGATGACTGTATCGACGCTGCCTCGTGCTCCCACGAGGAAGTTGAACAGTTGATCCACTTTACCAACACCTTCCACCCCGACCTCAAATTTACCTGGACTGTCTCAGACTCTTCCCTCCCCTTCCTAGACCTCTCCATTTCTATCTCGGGCGACCGAATCAACACGGACATTTACGATAAACCGACCGACTCCCGCTGCTACCTAGACTACACCTCCTCCCACCCTGCCCCCTGTAAAAATGCCATCCCGTATTCCCAATTCCTTCGTCTCAGCCGCATCTGCTCCCAGGAGGGTCAGTTCCAATACCGTACAACCCAGATGGCCTCCTTCTTCAAAGACTGCAATTTCCCCCCAGATGTGATCAACGATGCTCTCCACCGCATCTCCTCCACTTCCCGCTCCTCCGCCCTTGAGACCCGCCCCTCCAATCGCCACCAGAACAGAACTCCACTGGTCCTCACCTACCAACCCACCAACCTCCATATACATCATATCATCCATCGTCATTTCCGCCACCTCCAAACGGACCCCACCACCAGGGATATATTTCCCTCGCATCCCCTATCAGTGTTCCGAAAAGAACACTCTCTCCGTGACTCCCTTGTCAGGTCCACACCCCCCACCAACCAACCTCCACTCCCGGCACCTTCCCCTGCAACCGCAAGAAATGCAAAATTTGTGCCCACACCTCCCCCCTTACTTCCCTCCAAGGCCCCAAGGGATCCTTCCATATCCGCCACAAATTTACCTGCACCTCCACACACATCATTTACTGCATCCGCTGCACCCGATGTGGCCTCCTCTATATTGGGGAGACAGGCCGCCTACTTGCAGAACGCTCAGAGAACACCTCTGGGACACCCGGACCAACCAACCCAACTACCCCAACTCCCTCCCACTCCACCAAGTACATGCAGGTCCTTGGACTCCTCCATCGTCAGACCATAGTAACACGATGGCTGGAGGAAGAGCGCCTCATCTTCCGCCTAGGAACCCTCCAACCACAAGGGATGAACTCAGACTTCTCCAGTTTCCTCATTTCCCCTCCCCCACCTTATCTCAGTCCCAACCCTCGAACTCAGCACCTCCTTCCTAACCTGCAATCTTCTTCCTGACCTCTCCGCCCCCACCCCCACTCTGGCCTATGACCCTCACCTTAACCTCCTTCCACCTATTGCATTTCCAATGCCCCTCCCCCAAGTCCCTCCTCCTTACCTTTTATCTTAGCCTGCTTGGCACACTCTTCGCAATACCACTAGCCCATTCAGAGATCTGGCAACTCTGAAGTCTCATCAGTCCCACTAGGAGAGAGAACACAGTCAAGGCAGCACAGAGATCATAACGGTGCCTCAACACATGGATACTGTTGGATATGTTTGTGAAATTAAAAACTGAGCAGAATAAAAATTGGTATGACCTGCTGAAGACAGAGGGAGGAATAGTTTTGAGTGCAGGTATGGCCTTACATACTCTGGTCCTGTTATTCATGTGCGAAGCTTCAGGCTCGATTAATTAGTTCAGTCATATGAAGATCCACAAGAGAGACATATTAAATCCCTAAGTGGACATCATTCACCGATCTAGGGACTGTTGTTGAAGCTGATGAATTATGATAAGCTACTAATTTAACAAATATATTACAGTATCAACATTTGCACATCACCAAATAACATTTTTTGGTAGGCATAGTACAGTATGCTTGCCTTCATTGATCAGTGCATTGAATACAGAAGTTGGGATGTCATGTTGTGGCTGTACAGGACATTGGTGAAGCCACTTGTAGAATTCTGCATTCAATTCTGGTCACCTTACTAAAGGAAAGATGTTGTGAAACTTGAAAGGGTTCAGAAAAGATTTACAAGGATGTTGCTGGGATTGGAGGATTTGAGCTACACCTAGAAGCTGAATAGTTTGGGGCTTTCCTCACTGGAGCCATTGGAGGCTGAGGGTTGACCTGATAGAGATTTATAAAATCATGAGGGGCATGGATAAGGTAAATAGCCAAGGTGATTTGTCCAGGGTAGGGGTGTCTACAACTAGAGGGCATAGGTTTAAGGTGAGAGGGGCAAGATTTAAGAGGGTCATGAGGGCTAACTTTTTCACACAGACGATGGTGCGTGTATGGAATGAATGGTGGAGGCAGATACAATTACAATGTTTAAAAGGCATCCGGATGAATACATGCACAGAGAGGATGTGGAGGAATGTGGGCTAAATGCTGACAAATGGGACAAGATCAGTTTATCGCATTGGTATGGATGAGGTGAACTGAATGGCTGTTTCTGTGCTGTGCAACTCTATGACTAGGATTTTGGTGTTATAATATCTTATAAGTTCTGTACTAATGTAAAAATGTAGAACTAGTTGCAAAGCACAATATTCCTTATGACATTCAACATATAGCATTTATAATTTAGTTCATCAGTGAAATTAAAATAGAAAATAGGAAAGCAGAGATCCATGACATAATATTGACATATGAAGTCAAAGAAAACTTAAAAGATGTTCTATAAATTATTTAGAAGTAAGAAGGTAACCCAAGACAGACTAAGGTCTTAACAACCCTAGCATAGTGCAGGAGGGAATGCCAGGAGCAGTACCAGGCATCCTAAAAATGATGCATCAATATGGTGAAGCTACATGCATGCTAACCAGCATAAACAGCAAGTGATAGACTTGAGCTAACTGATTCAACAACCAGTGAATTAGGTCAAAGCTCTGCAGTCCGTCACATCAAGTGAAAAATTGAATAACTTGCTCAAGAAGGAGGCTCCATAAATATCTCCTTTGAATCTTCCCACTTCCTCCAGACCAAAGGGGTCGCCATGGGCACCCGCATGTTCCCCAACTATGCCTGTCTCTTCATTGGGTACATGGAAATGTCCAACTTCTGCATCTACACTGGCACCTTTCCCCACTTTTTCCTCCACTACATTGATGACTGCATCGGCACCACATCGTGCTCCCACGACAAGGTTGAACAGTTCATCAACTTCATCAACACATTCCACCCCCACCATAAATTCACCCAGACCATCACGGACACCTCCCTCCTTCTCCTTCTCCATCTCCATCAACAGAGACTGACTCACCACGGACATCTTCTTACAAACCCGTCAACTCCCACAGCTACCTGGACTACACCTTTTCCCACCTTGCCTCCTGTAAAAATGCTGACCCTTATTCCCAATTCCTCCACTTCCATGGCATCTGCTCCCAGGAGGACTATTTCCACTGCAAAATATATTAGATGGCCTCCTTCTTCAAAGACCGCAATTCCCCCTCCCACAGTGATGGTGACCTACAGTGCGTCTCATTCATTCCCCGCAACACCGCCCTCAAACCCCATCCCTCCAACCACAACAAGGACAGAACCACCTCCCCCAGTCCTCACCTTCCACCTCACCAACCTCCGTGTACATCGCATCATCCTTCGCTATTTCTGCCACCTACAAATTGACCCCACCACCAGCAATATATTTCCCTCCCCACCCCTATCCATTTTCCGTAAAGACCATTCCCCAGTGACTCTCTTATCAGGTCCATGGCCCCCACTAACCCACCCTCCCCTCCCGGCACCTTCCCCTGCCATTGCAAAAATTGCAAAACCTGTGCCCACACCTCCCCCGCACCTCTCTCCAAAGCTCCACATCCATCAGAATTTTACCTGCACTTCCACACATGTCATTTACTGTATCTGTTGCTCCCGATGTGGTCTCCTCTATGTTGGGGAGACAGGACACCTACTCGCAGAGCATTTCAGAGAACATCTTCAGGACACCCGCACCAATCAACTCTACCACCCCATGGCTGAACACTTCAACTCTCCCTCTGATTCTGCCAAGAACAAGCAGGTCCTGGGCCTCCTCCATTGCAAACCCTAAGCATCTAAAGCCTGGAAGAAGAGCGTCTCATCTTCTACCTTGGGACCCTCCAATCACACGGGATCGATTTCACCCATTTCCTCATTTCCCCTCCCCTCACCTTATCCCAGATTCAACCTTCCAACTCGGTATTGCCCTCATGACCTGTCCTACCTGGCCATCTTCCTTCCTACTTATCTGCTCCACCCTCCTCTCTGACCTATCCCCATTACCCCCACTTTCACCTACCTATTGCACTCTCAGTAACCTCCCCTCCCCGCCCCCATTTATCTCTCCACCTCTTAGCTCACAAGCCTCATCCCTGATGAAGGGCTTTTACTCGTAACATTGATTCTCCTGCTCCTCGGATGCTGCCTGACCTGCTGTGCTCTTCCAGCACCACATTCTCTACTCCGATCTCCAGCATATGCAGTCCTCACTTTCATCTGACTCCATGAATATCTCCATCCTCAATAGTTAGGGGCCCAGTGTACAATCTTTAGCAAGACGTGCCGACAGGAACCTCCTCCAGAGGTTCCCATCATCAAAGATGCCAGTCTTCAGCCAATTTGATTCACTCCATGTGATAGCAAGAAATGGCTGGGGGCATTGGATACTGCAAAGACTATGGGTCCTATTAGAATTGAGAATAGTACCAAAGATTTGTGCTCCTGAATTTGCCACACCCACTAGCCAAGTTGTTCCAGTACAGTTACAGCACATACATCTACCCAACAATGTGTAAAATTGCCCCAAGTATGTCCTATACATAAAAAGCAGAATGAATCCAACCCAGCCAATTACTGCCCTATGAGTCTACTCTCCATCATTAGTAAAGTGATGGAAGGTGTCATCAACAATGATATCAAGCAGCACCTGCTCAGTAATAACCTGCAAACTCCAGCTACATTTCATTTGCAAACATTTCCTCACGCTTATGCAATATATGCGGAATGAATAATTGAAAGCATCAAATGCTGTATAGTCAGGACAGTGTGTACCACAACATGGCTGGTGACCTGTGCTCTACACAATTGGAGCAGGCAATGAGACAATAAGATAGATACTGAGAAACAAGGGGTGGGGAATAGGAAGTAGTTGTCTGAGCAGAAGGATGAAGACATTGAGCTGGAGGAAGCTCTTCTTGTGGGAGATAGAACACAGCTACTTCAGGTGCTACAAGACAGGCAAGGCCTGATTGTCACTTGGTTCAAGTAGATGAGAACTGGATGCAGAAGATCATCATGGACTGTCAAGGTCATGATTCCAGTAGTTGTTTAGCATTTCAGATTTGGATTTGTCTGACTGTATGTGTGTGTATGATATTTCCCCTACTGGGCAAAGACAAGATGCAGGTTCCCAGTGGGCATTGAGGACAAAAGAGTGGTGAGCTAGAGAATTGTTTGGACAGAACGAAACTAAAGACTGGTGAGCTCTGCGCTATGGTGGTTCAACAGCAACTAGAGTTTAAGAACGTGCTTTGAGCAGTCTGGATTTGTGACTACTTTGCCATGACATTGTTAGTAGGAGGAAATGCTGGAATGCTTGTCCAGAGGCAAAGAGGCTTTTAAAGGTGGTGTGCGCACAAGAGATGCTAGCCTTTTGGAGGATACCTAGTGATTGGTGAGTTGTTCTGGGAACAGCAAGTGGTTTCATTGAGCTAGAATCAGATGTGAGGACATCATAGGAGTGGGTTAGCTAGTTATTGAAATGCACTTGCTAGGATAGGGTGAGTAATCTCATTAGGTCTCACGGCAAGAATCTTTCCAAAATACTTGACGTAAATCACACTTAGCCAAAACAATATAAAAATTGCCAGCGTGACTCCTGCCATAGGTGGGGCAACTGATTCCTGGGGACAGGTTTCCACAGGTGTAGGCTATATAGTGGGGGAGTGGGAGTTTAGGAGCCAGAGCAGGGACATTGTTTTCAATGGCCATGCTCCTCATTCATTTCCATGCCATCAGTCTGGCAGGTGAGTGTCTCTGATCAGCAGCCAGTCCATGGCCAAGCTGATAAGCAACCTGCACTCAGCTTCTGGGAAAGCCACTTGTCAGAAAATCGGTCTAAAGCTGGGTTAGCCTTACCATGGCCCTCCTGTCCACAACTTAATTCCTCTCAAGGAAGGAGTGTGGCAGAGATGGGATAAAACCACCACACTGCCTAATTAGATGCCCTTCCTGTCTCCTACTTCACCTCTGCCATTTTAAGAACATTTTGCTTATTTCAGATTTGTGGTCTTTGATCTGTTTTAATTCAGATTTCCAACATCTGCAGTATTTTACTTTGTGTTAAATTTCAGAAGATTATACTTCAGTCTTCTCTATTGTTCTCACCCACTTCATTTAAAATCCTGTGGCGGAAAAACCGTCTCTAAGTATGTTTTCACTATTGTTATTATTTTCTTCAAATTTTATTTTACTTGGGCTCATTCATATCCTGATTCAAATATAACTTTTCAGCATGAGATATGCAGACCACTTCTTCTGCAAATAATAATGCAATAAGTATTTATCATGTCTGTCATTTCATTATTTTCATTGATCTTACCAGGTTACTTTTCAATTCATTCATTGTTGCTTAGGAGTATGATTATTTATCAATTTATAAGGAATTGTTCCAAACTGTCCTCATTTTCCTAATGTAAATGCAAACAATGTTTGTGGTGGTTTTGACAACACTTGTAAATTTTTTTAACAGCCTTTTGTAGATCTTATAATCTGTTTTGGAACACTTTGCTACTTTTCATGTTTTTTTCCCCAATCACCGGGATGAGTCTTTTTTGTATTTTTGTTTATTTTGTCTTTTAGTTTTACGTTGTTTCTTCCTTCTTTAGTAGAAACTGGTTTGTTATCACAATAAATTAATTTTGAAATGGTCCACTCATTTTCTGCCAACTCCAGTGATCCCTGCATCCAGTAAATATTATTATTTGTATTTTCTTGGCATCAGCCTACTTTCTGCTTTAATTTCTAGAAGGGGGCCTTGACTAGAATTTTCTCCTCCTGTGAGTCCATAATTACTCAGGCCAATTATTGTGCCTTTGCCACATGCCCAATTGACTAATTCAACACAGACAAAGGATAAAAGCTGAGAATACTCTGGACCTGGGACTAGTACCACAATTTAGTTACAGTTTCATTGGAGAAGTCAAATACATTAAGTTATAATTAGTAACCTTTCATTATCATTCAGTTATAGGAAGTGGATGTCAATGGTAAGACCAGAACTAATTACATGTCCTCAGTTGCACTTGAGAGGGTAGTGGTGAGCTTCTTTCATAAGCTACAGAAGTTCAGGTAATGTGGATACATTCACAGTGTTGTTTTGAAGGAAATTCCAGGATAGTGACACATTGACAATGAAAGAACAACGTTATTTTTTCAAATCATTGGTGGATGACCTAGAGGCAAAAATGGAGGTGGCGAATTTCCTATATGACTTTTGCCTTTGTTCATCTAGATGATTGAGGTCAGGGTCTTTGAAGATACTGTCAAAGAAGCCTTGGCAATTTGCTGTGGTGTGTCTTGTAGATGGTGTAGTCACAATGCTCCTCTTGTAGAGGGAGTGAATATTTAAGTAAGTGAATCACAAGCCAATCAAGCCAGGCTGTTTTATGCTGGTTGATGTTGTGCTTCTTTAACATTGTTGCCGGTCTATTTTCCAGGTATATTGAGAGTTTTCCATCAGACTCCTGACTTATGCCTTGTAGGTTGTGGACAGGCCTTGAGGAGACAGGAGATAAGTTACTCCCACCAAAGATCCAACCTCTTCATGTCCTTGTAGAAACTGTATTTTGTGGGTAGTCCAGCTAAATTTCTTGTCAATGGTAATTCCTCAAAATAGAAGTGGTAATGTCATTGAATGTAAAGGAAGTATGAAATTGATCCTCATTAGTTGGAGTGTGGCAACTGGATACAAATACGTCGACATATGAAATAGGATGAAGAGTGGGCCATTCAGCCCTTCTCCATCGTTCAATAAGGTTATGGCTGATCAGAATACTCCACATTCTCACCATACCCAAAAGATTATTACCCCTTTTCAATCAAAAATCTGTTTACCTTTGCCTTAAATATCTTCAAAGATGCTGCTTCCATTGCTGTCTGAGCAGAGATCCAAAAGCTTATAAGCCTCGGTCTCAAAAATGTCCATTATCTCTAAAAATAAAAATCACCTATTTATGGCAAAGTGACATCTTGTTCTAGCTTCTCCCACAAGAGGAAACATCCTTTCTATCTCCCTCATCTAGATCAATCAGAATCTTATGTTTCAATCAAGTTCCCTTTTACTCTTCTAAACTTCAGCAGATACATGTCTAGCCTGTCCAAACTTTCCTTATAAGCCAACCTGCACATTTCAAGGTACCTCCTACAGGATGAGATTTTAATTTCACACCTTTGATGTGACATCTTATTAAATGCCTTTTGGGAATAAATTGCAATATATCCACTATCTTCCCTTTATCCACAAAACACATTATTGCTTCAAAGAACAATGATAAATTGGAAACACAATTTTCCTTTCATGAAATCATGTTGACTGCCTAATTACCTTGAATATTCCTAAGTGCACTGCTATAATGTCACCAATAATAGCTTCTAACATCTTTCTTATGACAAATATTAAGCTAGCTGTCCTTAGTTTCTTGCTTTTTGTCTTTCCTTTTTGATTAAACAAGTTATATTCACGTTCTTCCAATCTAATGAAACCTTCTCTGAATTCAGGGAATTTTGTAAAGTTAAAACATATCCACAATCTCAATAGCCACTTCTTCTAAGTCCCGAGGATGACGTGTCTCAATATTTGGGGACTTGTCAGCTTGGAGAACTGTTTTCTCAGTACCACTTCCCTGAAAATTGTACATTTCTTAAGTTCCTCTCTCACTTCCATTTCATGATTTATGACTATTTCTGGGATATTATTTGTATTTTCTATAAAAAGATCAATACAAAATACCTATTCAATTTATTTCCTAACTCCTTATTTCCTTTTATTAATTTTCCAGACTCACTTTCTTTCAGGCCAATGTTCATCTTATTAGTACTTCTCTTTTTAAAAACCTTTAGAAACTCTTACTATCTACTTTTATATTTGTAGCTAACTTTCTTTCCTACTCCTCCATTTCCTCTCCACCTTTTAAATATTTCAGTAATTTTTTGCTTTTTTGAATGTTCAGCCCAATCTCCTAGCCTGCTACTAATCTTTGCACAAATCTACACTTCTTACAGAGAGGAACAAGCAAGGTGAGGAGAGAAGCAGGTGAAGCAAAAATCCCAAGACAGCCAGTCAGCACTACTCAGAAGAGCAGGTGGGAAAAGGGAAATGTTACCTGGATTCTTTGTACCAGGAGGCACCACTTTGGATACAGTTTTTGATTTGTTTAGGGATATGTCTGTTATGACTATGAGTTAAACAGGTTCTAGGACCCAGAGAGCAGGAGTGTGTCGGTTTCAGTATCTACAATTATTCAACGGATTTGAGGTTCTTTCAGTCTGTTTGGATGAGAGCAGAGCATACAGGGTGGAAGAGCCAACTGCTGATTGTACTGTGGTATCGAAAGTCATTCAAGTGGAGAACAACAACAAATATCCTCCTAGTAGTCATTCTAGTAGTGATAGATGATAGATTTAGTGAGTTTTGAGAAGAGTTGTAGCTCAGGTTGAGGTTTTGGATGTAGGTTTGCTCGCTGAGCTGGAAGGTTCATTTCCAGACATTTTGTCACCCTCCTAGGTAACATCTTCAGTGGGCCTCAGGCGAAGCACTGCTGAAAATTCCTGCTTTTTCAGGAAAATAAATAGAAAGCAGGAATTTTCAGCAGTATCTTGCCCGAGTCCCACTGAAGATGTTAACCAGTAGGGTGACGAAACATCTGGAAATGAACCTTTCAGCTCAGTGAGCAAACCTACATCCAAGATGTTAGACTAGAGAGAAGGATTGACACAGTTTTCTGCAGCAAAGAATGAGAATCTAGACAGCTATACTACCTGCCTGGTACCACAGTTTACGGCCTCTGTTCAGTGCTGAAAAGGATATTGTAGTGGAAAGATGTGGTTTATCAAAGAGTAAGGACAATTATGAGAAAAACAACTTAACAATATGGGAAGTGAGGGTCAGAGAGAAAGAACTTAGGAATATATCAACAATCAAGTAGGATGTTACAAAGATAACAAAAAGACAGAACTAGGCTCTGTATCTGAATGGGTGAGGCATTCAGAACAAAATAGACAAATTGATAGTATGCATTAAAGTAAATAGGTAAAATTTGATAGCCATAATGGAGACATAGCTTCTAGATGTTAAGAATTGGATCCTGAATATCGAGGAGCGTATGACATTTGAGAAGATAGGAATCTAGTTAAAGGTGGAAGGAAAGCACTATTAATGAAGGATGGCATTCTCTGAATTAATTTCAGATGATCCTGTTTCAGGAGATCACCTTGTTGAATCGTAGGGAAATGAAATGATTATTGGGAGGAATGATTACTGGTCCCTAATAGTAACATAATGTGGGACAAAGTGTACAAGAAATATTGAATGCTTGTGATAAAGAGAGGGGATTAATCATAAGTCATTTTAATCTACATATAAACTGGAAAAATCAGATAGCCTGGATGAAGAATTCATCAAACTTGTTACTGAGCAATGTGACAGAATTAATTAATGATCTCAGTGTTAAGGTATCCCTAGGTAGCAGCAACCAAAATATAACTAAATTTTATATGCAATTTGAATTGAAGAAGGTTGGGTCTAAGATTAGCATTCCAGATAAAGGCAACAATGTGGTCTGCAAACTGAGCTAGCTTATGTAAACTGGCAAAATGGTAGAGGGGCTATAACAGTAGAGAATGCAGTGCAGAGAATGCAAGTACTAAAAAAGGAAAAGAGTACATAAATTGAGTTGATACTCTAGAAAGTGAGAATAAGGTATCAGCTATAGTTAATAATGAAATGGTGGGTGAAATGAACAAATATTTGCTTCTAATCTTCACTACAGAGAAGACAAAAACATTCCCATAATTGCTATAAATCAGAACATGAAACAGAAAGAGAAACTAAGCAAATTTACAATTATGAGGAAACAAATACCAAGCAAACTGATGCAGTTGCAGGCTGACAAATCTTCAGATTCAAATTAACTTTATCCTTTGGTCTTAAAAGAGGTTACTAATGAGGTGGTGTGTGGTGTTAATTTTCTAAATCATAGGTTCAAGGAAAGGTTCCGTTAGACTGGAAAGTAACAAATACAACTCCTATATTCAAACATTGCTCTTATTTAAGTATAAAACATATTTATCTTCTCTCTTGCAAACTGAATGTAAAATGTAATCTTTTTATGATGGCTGCTACTTAGGGGCATCTTCACTAAGTTAATTAATCCTATCGCATTTTACAATGCTTGTTCTGGTATAGCTTGCTCTCCTCTTGGTTCCAGAATATATTTTTGTAAGAAACTATCCTAAATATACTCTATGAATACTTCTTCTAAGTAATAGTTACACATCTAATAAAGTCACAGAGATGTACACCATGGAAACAGACCCTTCGCTCCACCTCATCCATGCTGACCAGATATCCTAACCTAATCTAGTCCCATTTGCCAGCACTTGGCCCATAACCATCTAAACCCTTCCTATGCATATACCCATCCAGATGTTTTTTAAGTGTTGTAATTGTACCAGCCTTCACCACTTCCTCTAGCAACTCATTCCATACACTCACCACCATTAGCTTGAAAGATTTGCCCCTTAGGTTCTTTTTAAATCTTGGCCCTCTCATCTTAACCTAATCCTTCTAGTTCTGGACTCCCCAACCCAGGGAAAAGACCTTGTCTATTTACCCTATCCATCTTCCTCATGATTCGATAAATCTTGACAAAGTTACCCCTCAGCCGCTGATGCTCCAGGGAAAACAGTCCCAGCCTATTCAGTTTCTCACAATACCTCAAACCCTTCAACCTTGGCAACATCCTTGTAAATCTTTTCTGAACCCTTTCATGTTTCACAACATCCTTCTGATAGGAAGGAGACCAGAATTGAACACCATATTCCAAAGGGCCTAACCAATGTCGTGTACAGCTGCAACATGAACTCCAAACTCCTATACTCAATGCTCTGACTAATAAAGGAAATCATACTAAAAGCCTTCTTCACTATTCTATCTACCTGAGACTTCACTTTCAAGAAACTATGAACCTGCACCCTCAAGTCTCTTTGTTCAGCAACATTTCCCAGAACCTTACCAATCATTGTATAAGTCTTGCTCTGATTTGCCTTTCCAAAATGCAGCACCTCACATTTATCTACATTAAACTCCATCTGCCACTCCTGAGGTAACCTTCTTTGCTGCCATTACACTTCCAATTTTGGTGTCATCTGCAAACTTACTAACTATACCTCCTATTTTCACACTCAAATCCTTTATATAAATGACAAAAAACAGTGGACCCAGTACCAAGCCATATGGCACACCACTGGTCACAGGCCTCCAGTCTGAAAAGCAATCCTTCACCGTCGCCCTCTGTCTTCTACCTTTGAGCCAGTTCTGAATGCAAATGGCTAGTTCTCCCAGTATTCCACGTGATCTAACCTTGCTAACCAGTCTCCCATGAGTAACCTTGTTTAACGCCTTACTGAAGTCCACATAGATCCTGTCCACCATTCTGCCCTTTTCAATCCTTTTTGTTACTTCTTCAAAAAACTCAATCAAGTTAGTGAGACATGATTTCCCACGCACAAAGCCACTTGACTATCCCTAATCAGTCTTTGCCTTTCCAAATATGTAAATTATCTCCCCCAGGATTCGCTCCAACAACTTGCCTCCCATCGATGTCAGCTCACAAGTCTATAGTTCCCTAGATTGTCCTTACCATCTTTCTTAAATAGTGGCACCACAACCTCCACTCTTCCGATACCTCACCTGCGATTATTGATAATACAAATATCTCCGTAAGGGGCCCAGCAATCACTTCCCTAGTTTCCCACAGTTCAAGGATACACCTGATCAGGTCCTGGGGATTTATCCTCTTTTATTCATTTTAAGATATCCAGCACCTCCTTGCTGTAATATGGACATTTTTCAAGATGTCACCATCTATTTCCCACATTCTGCATCTTCCATGTCCCAATGTTTCTAGCCTATATGGAGATTAGTATGCCCCATGATTATCATCACACCTTTCTGACAGGCTCACATTATTTCTTCCTTTATACTCTATCCTACCATGTGATTCTCAGTAGGAGCTTTAATGCTGCATCTACACATGACATCTTTCCTTTGTTACTTCTCAACTCTCCACAAACCATTTCTCCAATATGATTTCCTGAATTTAGGTCGTCCCTTTCTCTTGTGCTAAAGCTATTATTAATGGGCAGTGATTCACCACATTACCCAGCTTCCCGTCCTTCCTAAAGTTAATATACCCTTCAATAATCAGCTACCAATCAATCTCATTCTGCTGCCATGTTTCTGTAAAGCCTATTAGATCACACTCACTTAATTCTATTAGTGTCATTAGTTACTCTGATTTGTTTCAAATGCCACATGCATTCAGATACAGAGCCTTTAGTTTTGTCCTTTTATTATTTTTGTTATGTATTTTATTATAGCAATGTATTACATTATTTGTTCATAGGATGAAAGCATATTTGTTCTACCAACATTTATTGCCACCTCTAATTGCCTTGGAAAAGGTCGTGGAGTACTGCTTTCTTGAACCACAATAGAGTTAGGAAGGGAGTTCAAAGATTTTGATCCAGTGACAGTAAGGGAATGCTGACATAGCCACAAGTCAGATCGCTTGTGGCTTGGAGGGGAATTTGTAAATGGTGGTTCCCAATGCTTCTAATGCCCTGGTCCTTTCAGCTGCTGGAGGTAATTATTTTGGGTATCATCGATTTGTAATCTGTATCTTTTCCTTTTTATCATTTTTCATACACAATCTTTTTGTATCTACAATTTGATTTAATATGTTGATTGCAATGAATGCTGGCTCAGCCAGTGACACTTAAATCCTATGAATGAATTTTTAACAACTTCCCAAATTTGTCCCTTTTCTCCATTATTTCATTTAAAACTTTCTCTACTTGTCTCATTCTGTGGCTCACTGGAATACTTGTCCCAGCACATTAGAGGTGTAGACTGTCCCAGTGGTAGAGCCCATTTACCCAACACTAGTGTCAGTGTCCCATGAATTGAGCTCGACTTCTACTACACCAGTCTTTGAGCCATTCACTCATTTCTGTAATCTTATTTAACTTATGTCAATTTGTATATGCTCAGGTAATAAGTCAGAGATTATTACCTTTCAGGTTCTGTTTCTGACTTCCTTGCTACTTGCTATTACTTGCCACTTGACAAGGACAAGTGACCACAACAATAGATAGATTTATGATGGCCTTGTATGTGCCCTAGTATAAGTACAATAAAATCTGGTCAGAAATATTTATGTTTTCCCATAGTGTATTTGAAACTGTATATCTCTCACTTAGAATCTTTAGAAGACCTTGAATGTATTTGGGAGCCCAACCATAAAAATATACTCTCCAGAATCCCATTAGTGTGGTTTCAACATGTAGCCAATCTAGAATTTGAGCTAATTTTATTCAGCCGTACAGAGTCTGCTAGATCCTTAATCTTTTAGATTAATCTTAAAATGTAAATTGGAATTGGTAAAGTCGGCCACCTCCTGTAATCTTCTTATAATTGTGTTGGAATGGCACAGGACTCTTGAAAAGAAACAATTCTTGACCTCTATAGAATAACTTGTTAAATGGAGTTGAGCTCTCTACTCTTTGTCATAAAATAAAATAGAAGCAAGCAATCGAATGCTGAGAAGTTCAATCACTTTCACTTGAGTTGCCTACAGAAACTTCTGAAGATCAAGTGGCAGGACAAATACTAGAAACTGAGGTTTTCATCTGAGCTAGCACACCAAGCGCCCACACCTTACCGAGAATGTCATAACTGAGCTGGAGTGATCTGTATTTGGGATGCCTGATACTCACTTATCAAAACAAATTTTCAATGGAAAGGTTGAACTTGGAGTGTGCTGGAAGTCAAAGGATGTGCTACAGGAACACTCCTAAGGCTTACTTAGGAGTTTTGTGTTGATTTGATTTGATTAGTTTATTGTCATGTGTACCTAAGCACAGTGAAAACCTTTGTTTACAAGCAGTACAGGCAGATCATTGTTAGCAAGGACATACAGATCATAGGGTGGACAAAAACTTAGAGACATTACATCACTTTAAGAGGGGTGGGTGGGCAAGATGAACATCAGCAAGATCAGCATTGTTTGAAGCTAGAGAGTCCATTTATCTGTCTAATAATGGCTGGGAAGAAGCTGTTCTGGAACCTACTGTGTCTTCTGGAAGCTTCTGTGTCTTCTGCCCAATGGAAGAGATTGTAGGAGAGCATTACCAGAGCCTGATGGGTCTTTGGTGATGTTGGCAGCCTTTCCATGGCAATGAGCTATGTAAGTGGAGTCCCATGGATGGAAGATTGGCTTCTGTGAGGGTCTGGGCTGTGCACACAACTTTCCATAGGTTCTTACGGTCTTGGGCAGGGCAGTTGTCATATCAGGCCGTTATGCACCTGGATAGTATGCTTTCTATGGTGCATCTGTAAAGGTTGGTGAGGGTCCTTTTGGACATGCCAAATTTTTTGAGTCGCCCAAGGAAGAAGAGGTGTTGTTGTGCCTTCTCAACCATCATGTTTATGTGGGAACACCAGGGCACGTTGTCAGCTATTGACTTTAAGTCCTGGGAGAAACCTCCAGAATTGTTGCATGTGATGCAATCAAGTAAGATATGGTATGTGTCCTCCTTTGAAACCAAACACATTACAGAGCCATAGAGAATATGCAAAGAGAGAAACTCTGAGACAGCAACTAACCAAAGCTCTATCATCTGTGTTATCCAGTCCTATTTACAGTTTTTCCTTAGCAGCTGCCTATCAGAACCAGAACAAAGAGTCCACACAATGAACAGGGTCATCACCAAGGAGGACCAGAGCAAAGAGTTAGCTTTGACTTGAATTTCTGTGAGGAATATTATCTATGTTTTGTCTTCAGTAAATTTACATTGACACAGCACAATCAGTGCTCATGTTAAAATTACTACCAGGCATATCCTCAGGTTTTTAATAACGGATCTTTTAACTTCAGAGAACCTCCAAACAAATTGCCAACCTGCCAGGCCGTCAAGAAAGGAGAAAGTGGAATACCTGTGGCAGGCTGTCAAGAAAGGAGAAAGTGGAATACCTGTGGCAGGCCCATCTCTGGCTCACTATGTTCCAGAGTTGAGGTTCAAGTCCCACTGCAAGGCTTGAGACTAAAAATCAAGGTTGATACTCTAGTGCTCTGCTGAAGGAATACTGCACTGTTGGAGGTGCTGTGTCTTGGTTAGAGCTTCTCATGCGATGGGTAGAAAAGATCCCTTGGCACAATTTTGAAGAACAGCAGGGGCATTATTCTGGTTTCTCACTAATATATATCCCTCAATCGGTAACACATAAAACAAAGATTGGTCATCATATTTTTGTTTGTGGTGTGTTGCTGAGCACACATTGGCTGTTCTATTACCTACATTACAAGAGTGAATATGCATCAAAAATATTTCAATGGCAGTAAAGCACTTGCAGATGTCCAATGCTATTGCAATGCGCTGTATAAATGCAAGTCTTTCGTTTTACACGGAGATGTGGAAACAAAATAATCAGTTGACGTTATATGAATGAGTAACAATTGAAAATTAAATTCTCCAGGACAGCATGTTATTTAAAGTTCATTGGAGGAGAAACTGTTGTGAAAACCTTTAAAATAATTTTAAAATGTTCAGTGACAGATCCATTTTCTGTTTATCTATTGTATTTCAAAAATTATTGCTTTATTGAGAAAAGGACTAGTAGGGTCATGTGTACATGCCATTCAACCTACAAGCAAACCAGATGTCATAACAAAGTCATGAATTTGTTGCTTATGAATTATTTAGTTTACTCTGCTTGCTGGAAGAGTATCATATGCAACAAGATCTAGATGTGTATCATTTATTAATGATTTATTTCTTAAGCATCCAACTTGACAGTAAATTATATCATTTATATTTTAATAATACTGTTAACTGAGTTTTCTATGATGCATTGTCAGTTTTGGTTTTAAGCTTTATTGTCTATTTGGACTAAAATTTGCACTTGCATTCTCAAAGATATGTATATAATATTCAAAACTTGTAGCATTACAAGGGCCTTGGTCAGATCCTGTCAGGAATACTGCATGCAGGTTTGAGTACCGCACCTCAGGATGTTTATTTTGGCTTTTCACATAAATTCACCAGAATAATGCCAAAATTTAGAGGGCTAAATAAGTAAGACAAATGTCACTTCAGTGTAGAAAATTCTGTAGTGATCTGAACACGATCTTTCAATTACCAAATAGGCTAGACACAACAAAAATATTTTTTGGGGAACACAGTACAAGAGGAAATAAAATTAGAGTAAGGATGTTTAAGAGGAAATTAAACATTCACACATTGAATTGTTTTTTAGATTAGATTCCCTACAGTGGCTTATACTTTAGAGCTGAGATGTGACATCATTGCGAGAATTTCATGGGGCCCTATCCTTCTTCTAGAAAGACACAGTCAAACTCATTTCAGTCAGATTTGGGAGACTCAAACAGATTCTACCCACACCAGGCAATTAGTTGCCTGCTGTCATTGCTTCCAGACTTTTAATGGTTGAAGTTCCATTCTGAGGAGTTGCTGACCAATTCATGGAGGATTGGTGAATTTTAAGTCTTAGCAATGCCACCAGGATAATGCTCCGACTGCAACCAGTGAGAGCTCCCAATGATGATGAAGGCCGAGAATTCAGGTGAGTGAGATGAGGGTCATTCAGACTGGCCTTGGTGAAGAAGGATAGAAGTGTCCTTTATGAGGGCAGGCAGTGCAATTGAGTGGTCAGCTCTTGCCATAAGGGAGTCCTTTCCATCCTCTACCAAGCCCTGAGGATGCCAAGGATTACCAGATGGTCTCCCCAAGGTCGAATTGCCTACCACCTCTGGCAACATATCAGAAATAGTGAGAAGATGCCCCTGATTGTTTTAATAAGGACCTGAATTAGCCTGAAGGTGGGAGAAATGTCAGTGATGGGTGGGGAGGCAATTGCAATGCCATCTCTTTCCATCACAACTGATCTTTTACCCTCACCTCCCAGCACTTTCGTTGTACAATTTTGGCCTGTGTCATGAAACCAGACTGAGCCTTATCATTAATTTATTAATAGAATTTGATTTAATAATGGAAGCATTGATTTTACATTGACTGCTTACCTACAGAACATTTCTAACAATTTAGTTCTGGTTCAATGATTGACAAAAACATCTCACCTCGTAACCATTGTTATCTGATACCCCATTAAGGATGGAGTACTTCTTCCGGAATTATCTTCCTGCACAAGCTTAATTTCTTTCCTGCTGTAAGCAATTCCATAATTTGACACCAGTACATAGTTATTTTAAAGTTACTGATTGATATTATTTGCTGTTCATACTTGTGTTGTTTCCATGGACTTGCAAAGGTGTGTGGAGGCCAGAAGTAGCAAAACCTATAAGGAATTGAGTGGGAATGCCATTATGATTCCGTCTGATTTTCATCATTTTTCTTTGTAGTCTCTGCCTTCAAGGCCTGCTTGTAAACTGGAAGTTGAAATTGCATTGCCATTGGAGATATCACTTAAAGCCATCTATTTTGATCATAAAAATGTTCAATTGGAAGGGATATTTAAGTGGCAGACAAATTTAGACTTGAAGATTAGAAATAAGACCATAAGACATAGGAGCAGAAATTAGGCCATTCAGCCCATCGAGTCTGTTCCGCCATTCAATCATGGCTGATAAATTTCTCATCCCTATTCTCCTGCTTTCTCCCCATAACCATTGATCCCCTTGATACTCAAGAACCTATCTATCTTAGTCTTAAACATAGCTTCCACAGCTTTCTGTGGCAGTGAATTCCATAGATTCACCACTCTCTGGCCGAAGAAGTTTCTCCTTATCTCTGATCTAAAAGGTACTTTACTCTAACGCTGTGCCCTCGGGTCCTAGTCTCTCTTACCAATGGAAACATCCTCCCAACACTTACTCTGTCCAAGCCAGTCAGTATGTTTCATCCTTCTAAACTCGATCGAGTATAAACCCAGAGTCCTCAAACGTCCCTCATACGTTAAACTTTTCATTCCTGGGACCATTCTCGTGAACCTCCTCTGAACACTCCAGGGCCAGTACATCCTTCCTGGGATATGGGGTCCAAGACTGCACATGATACTGCAAATCTGGTCTAACCAGAGCTTTATAGAGCCTCATAAGTACATCCCTGCTTTTATATTCAAGTCCTCTCAAAATAAATGCCATAATTGCATTTACCTTCCTAACTATTGACTCAACCTCTAAGTTTACATTGAGAAAATCCTGGATTAAACGCTTTGCAATTCAGACTTCTTAACTTTCTCCTCATTTAGAAAATAGTTTGTGCCTCTATTTTTCCTACTGAAGTGCATGACCTCACACTTTCCCACGTTGTATTCCATCTGCCACTTCTTTGCCCACTCTCCTAACCTGTCAATCCTTCTGCAGCCTCCCCACTTCCTCAATGCTACTTGTCCCTCTACCTATCTTTGTATCATCTGCAAACTGGAATGCCCTCAGTTCCCTCATCTAGATCATTAATATATAAAGTGAAAAGTTGTGGTCCCAACACTGAGCCTTGCAGAACACCATTAGTCACTGGCTCCCATCCTGACTCTTTTACCCCAACTCTCTAATTTCTGCCCGACAGCCAAGCTCCTATCCATGCTAGTACCTTGCCTCTGACACCACGGGCCCTTATCTTATTCAGTAGCCTCCTGTGCGACACCATGTCAAAGGTCTTCTTGAAGTTCAGGTAGAGAACATTCATTGACTCTCCTTGGTCTAACCTGCTCATTACTTCCTCAAAGAATTCTAGCAGATTTGTCAGGCATGACCTCCCCTTGATGAATCAAGTTGATTTTGCCCTATTTTACCATTAACTTCTAAGTATTCAGAAATCTCATCCTTCACAATGGATTCCAGGATTTTATCCATGACCAAAGTTAGGCTAATCAGTCTGTAATTTTCCATCCTTTGCTTTATTCTGTTTTTAAATATAAATTTTAAAAATTTAAACATAAATGAGTCATGATGTGTTAGAGCTGCCATTCTAGCTCTCCACTGTGAAGTTCCAAATGATATGTTTGAAGTGTTGTGAAAGCCTGTTTTAATTTAGATACCACTGGGTAATGAAGTGATTTAAGAATTATTAGGTAGTGCCACTATTCACTCAGTGGACTCTGTTAAAACAAACATTCTGACAGCAGACGAGGACAGTCGTCATTGGGTTGGGCACATGTAAAAAGAAAGGGCTGTGTATCATCAGCTTTCATTTGACAGTTTACCCTCGGCCAATGGATGTCATCAATGAGGAGAAGATGTAGGAGAGGAAGAAGGAAATCAAGTACAGATTCCTAGGGCCACTGTAGCTAATCTTTTCTGTTTCCTACCTTGCTACTCAGCTTCTGCTTTGTGAACTGTTTTGAAATGTCTTTTAAGGAGTGCAGTAGAACTACGAACTTAAAAATGGGAAAACCTACTGCTTTAAAGCAGGGGACTATGGAAGAAGACATTGCAGTTTTTAAAATAATAAATTAATGGAATTTATTTTGTCTAGTATCAACAGTGAGGTAGGTTGCTAGACACCTTGACTCCATGGGTGTGCGTCCAGGGTAGTTTTGGCAATGACAGACTTTTGATCGATTTTCCAACCAAGACCATTATATGTCTTCAGGAGTAAGACCATAAGACATAGGAGTGGAAGTAAGGCCATTCGGCCCATCGAGTCCACTCCGCCATTCAATCATGGCTGTTGGGCATTTCAACTCCACTTACCAGCATTCTCCCCGTCGCCCTTAATGCCTTGTGACATCAAGAATTTATCAATCTCTGCCTTGAAGACATTTAGTGTCCTGGACTCCACTGCACTCTGCGGCAATGAATTCCACAGGCTCACCACCTCTGGCTGAAGAAATGTCTCCGCATTTCTGTTCTGAATTGACCCCCTCTAATTCTAAGGCTGTGTCCACGGGTCCTAGTCTCCTCGCCTAACGGAAACAATTTCTTAGCATCCACCCTTTCCAAGCCATGTATTATCTTGTAAGTTTCTATTAGATCTCCCCTTAATCTTCTAAACTCCAGTGAATACAATCCCAGGATCCTCAGCCGTTCCTCGTATGTTGGACCTACCTTTCCAGGGATCATCCGTGTGAATCTCCGCTGGACACGTTCCAGTGCCAGTATGTCCTTCCTGAGGTGTGGGGACCAAAACCGGACACAGTACTCCAAATGCGACCTAACCAGAGCTTTATAAAGTCTCAGCAGCACAACGGTGCTTTTATATTCCAACCCTCTTGATATAAATGACAACATTGCATTCGCTTTCTTAATCACGGACTCAACCTGCATGTTTACCTTTAGAGAATCCTCAACTAGCACTCCCAGATCCCTTTGTACTTTGGCTTTATGAATTTTCTCACCATTTAGAAAGTAGTCTATGCTTTTATTCTTTTTGCCAAAGTGCAAGACCTCGCATTTGCTCACGTTGAATTCCATCAGCCATTTCCTGGACCACTCTCCCAAACTGTCTAGATCCTTCTGCAGCCTCTCCACTTCCTCAGTACTAGCTGCCTGTCCACCTAACTTTGCATCATCGGCAAACTTCGCTCAAATGCCTCCAGTCCGTTCATCCAGATCATTAATATATAATATGTAATATATACAGCTGCGGCCCCAACACTGAACCCTGCGGGACACCGCTTGTCACCAGCTGCCATTCCGTAAAAGAACCTGTTATCCCAACTCTCTGTCTTCTGTCAGACAGCCAATCCTCAATCCATACTAGTAGCTCACCTCAAACACCATGGGCCCTCACCTTGCTCAGCAGCCTCCCGTGTGGCACCTTATCAAAGGCCTTTTGGAAGTCTAGATAGACCACATCCACTGGGTTTCCCTGGTCTAACCTACTCAGCACAGTAACAACTTTTGATTGGACTTGGCCAAGAAGTTACACTGTGGCATTTGAACAATGTAGTAGAATCATCCTATTTTTGACTGTAAAGGCAAAAACATTTCTCTCTCTCATTCACATTGTTCTCTGTGAGTGGGGAAGTGTAAGAACATTCCAAACATCTACATACTCTCTTTCTTTTTAAATTCCATTCTTGAAAGGACAAAAGGAAAACCACCTTCCGAGACACCAAAAGGATGAATCCTCAACTAGTGAATGAAAGGTAAAGTATCTGTGTCCACAAACTAGTGTCATCTTCAAAACGTCCTGAAGAACTCCAGAAAGGAACTGAAGGAAACCAACACATCAATGCATGTAATCCAGATTGGTGCTAGCACTGTGCTTCAATGACTTTTTTGTTTATTTCCCACTGTACTACCTGTGTTTTGGCTGGTCTCTTTGTGTGTTCATTTGTACGTGTATGGGATTTATTTTCTTTGTAAAAAGGGGTAGACTATAACTTATAGAAAGTAGCAAATTAGTCATTTATGTTTCTTTTCTTAATGCGAAGCATATTTAACAGGGAAACTTGAATCTGTTAACTGAGCATTTCAGTCTGAGTATAATGCAGTAAAAAAGAAATAATTTGCATTTATATACAAGCACCTTTCATGTTCTTGGCTGTGAAGCATTTTCAGATAACTTATGAAATGCAGAAGTGATTGTTATAATGGAAGCAATTGGTCTAATATTGGTAGCTCTAGGAGAGTTATAGTTTTAAATTTATGAGTTAGGATCTTCAACTATAGCATGCTTGATAGAATCTAGGCTACAGCCTGAGGAGCAGAGGTGGTAATGTTCACTCTAGTAGTCAGAAACAACATCATCAGCATAATGTCAATCCACTGAAGAGAGATAAAATTATTTTGTTCCAGTGAGCTCCATTTTCCTCTTTTGGTGCTTTTGTAGATGTAGTCTACATTGGAAGGACACGGTGTTATAATAAACGAAGTGTGATCATAAGATGACATCTTCATCAAGGATCAGCAAATTTTGATATGTTAATATGCTGTTTTCACTGAGATAATTGGAATAATTCTGAAGAAGGGACAGTTAGGAACCAGAGAGTTAACAAAGCAAATGTATTTTATTTGTCGTTCTATATGATGTACTAACAACTACAATAGAGGAGTGAAGGTACAATGTCATGGTTTGTGTATTTTTATTATAACTTTAAAAAGTACCTCCACCAGTCTTAATTGTGTTTTGATGATTCATGAGGTCTTACATCTGCCTGAAGAAGGATACAAAGAGACCTAGGGGTGCAGTTGTATAGTCCCTTGAAGATGAAGTCCCAAGTAGATAGGGTGGTGAAGAAAGCATTCGGCACACTTGCTTTTCTTAGTCAGTGCATTGAGAATAGGAGCTGGGATGTCATGTTGTGGCGGTATAGGATATTGATGAGGCCACATTTGGAGTACAGCATTCAGTTCTGGTCTCCCTGCTATAGGAAATACGTTGTTAAACTTGAAAGGGTTCAGAAAAGATTTACAAGGATGTTGTTGGGATTGGAGGTTTTAAGCTATGGGGAGAGGCTGAATAGGCTGATGCTTTTTCCCTGGAGTGTCAGAGACTGACGTGTGATGCTTTAAAAATTGATACAATCATGAGATACATGGAAAAGCTGAATAGCTAAGATCTTTTTCCCAGGGTTAGGGAGTGAAAAATTAGAGGGCATAGGGTTTAAGGTGTGAAGGGAAAGATTTAAAAGGGACATGAGGGGCAACTTTTTCATGGAGGGTGGTGCGTTTATGAAATGAACTGCCAGAGGGAGTGGTGGAGGCTGGTACAATTGTAGCATTTAAAAGCATCTGAATGGGTTCATGAATAGGAAGGGTTTAGAGGGAAATGGGCCAAATGCTGGCAAATGGGACTAGGTCATTTTAGGATCTCTGGTCAGTGCAGGCGAGTTGGGCTGAAGAGTCCCTTTCCGTGCAGTATAACTCTACGACTGTATGACATCATGATTGTCAAAGTACTTAGTAGCCGTACTACTCATTCAATCTCATTTGCATTTGGCCTCATTGCGACCCTATGGCATGCTAACATTTGACAAAGACAACAGCTGCTTTGTAGCACCATAAGTTGGGGCCATGCACCTGTGCTCAAGCATATAGTGCTTACAGCTGTATATTCTACATATCCTGCACTGTAAAACTCCAGTACATATGTTAAAATAAAAATATGTGAACAAAATATTTGCTTTCTCAAAAACAAACAAATTGCTGACAATTTTCAAAGGGTTAATGCACATAATACTTTACATAGAGCACAGCCAAGAACTGCCAGCTCTCATTTCCTGTTTTGTAATCTAAAAAGGTAGTGAGTTTAAGAGCACAAGTACTTTCTGCTTGCTTGTTGGCTCAGGCTTCTCAAATTCTGCCCTGTTTGCTTAGCAATGTTCTGTTCTTTGGAAGTTGTTAGGGGTAACCACAGCAGCAGATTGCTTAATTGTTTAAACCAGGAAATCGGGTCTTTTCATTAGTTTCCATAATGCCCTAAAGAACTAACAAGCATTCTGCCTGACTAGGTTTCTGATCCTATAATTAGACATACACCTTTACCTTAATACCCTTCAAACGTTTTCTTGTTAAACTGATTTTAAAAATAAATTGGCTTTTATTTTCTTCCAGATTTAAAATCATCACTATTAATAAGCTTATACAAAACAGAAAGATAAAATTAACTATATTTATGGATATTGTAAATCAACCTGTTTAGATGTATATTCATATTGGAAATATAAATAAATACACAAACATATTATTTATATTTGAAAAGTGCTGAAAGAAAATGTACCTTACTGGAAAAATGTATAGATCACATGGATGGATATACAGTTGTTTAAACAAATAGCAATGCAAATAAAGGTAAATTGCTTAGTGCAAGCAGACAGTAATTTAACAACAGGTTTTGCTGCATGATATTTAACATGAAGCCATTTCATGGAAGAACAAACCTAACACTTAACACCTAATACCTTACAGCTGTTTCTAATGCGCTTGATCTAATATTATTTCCTGCTCGGTTAGGTTTTAGGTCAGAGGGTAGGGAGTTTAAACTTTTATATCAAAAAAAAGCACTGCACCTTTCAAACTCTGCTTTTTAGTATGCCAGTTAGTTACTAAAATATATTGACATGGAAGAGAAATCATTACCTTGATGTAAAATGCTACAAGTAAACTGAGAAGGACTATGCTTCCTCACCCCCAGTTCAATGGGAGACGTTGCCCGTGTGACCGTTTCAGCTGAAAAGGGTTTGCTTTGGAACAGATTTGCAGGAAGCAGAATCCATGATGCTGTTTTTTGTATACAGACTGCTGCAGTCAGAAACATTTGCAAACTTTTAGTTTTAATGGCACAACATTATATCAGTTTAAAAAATGATACTGTTTGCTTTAGTTTCTGTTCTAGTTTGTTATTTTAAGCATTCTTTTTTAGGTTCCCTTCCTGTCCATGTTGATGGTGCTCCAATGACTGGTTTCCCAACTATTGCAAGGCAATGATTTGGACTGATATTGCGCAAAATTTTATATAGTGAAACAACAGGTCAACAAATTGTTCATATTGTACATCAATTTACATCTATTTAATTAGTACTCATTTTTAAGTCAATCCTTTTAAGACAAGCATGGCAACCAAAATATATTTGGTGAAGTTCCACAGACATTCTTGAATGAAAGATCAAGTTATTTGTTTTAGGAGATCTTGGATGAGGGAAGAATGTTAACCAATGAAGATTATGTATTCAGGTTTATGGTGAGACTTTGAGTCCACAACCTCTGACTCAGGTAAAAGTACCTCCACTGAACCAAGCTGACATTTGTTAAATAAAATCCCTCTCTCCTTAAAACCACTAAACAACTTTATATTATTCCCCACATCCCCGTTTTAAATGAATGAAATGGATTTTAAACTTTACTGCCTGGTGATGATTGAGTGGAAGGCAATGCTGTCTTGTTCTTGATACTGCCCAATTCTATTTTTGGGTTTTTCAATGGGCAAAAGACAGTAAGGACAATAAAACTAATACAATATTGTCATTACTTTAATTATTTGTAAAATAATGCAATCTTCTAAGGCAATCTTCTAATTGAAATTGCCCTTATACAATTCAATGTAGCAGTATGTAAATTATTCAGATTGTGTGACTATAAGATATTGAAGATAAACTACCTTCAAAGCATTTTTAAAAATTCTCTCATGGGATGTGGGCATCACTGGTTGGCCAGCATTTAATGTTCATCCCTAGTTGCCCTTGAGAAGGTGGTACTGGGCTATCTTCTTCAACCACTGCAGTCTATGTGCTGTGGTTGATCCACAATTCCTGAGGGAGAGAAGTCTAGGATTTGTCTCAGACACAGTGAAGGACCAGTGATTTATTTCAAAGTAAGGATAATGAGTGGCTGGGAGGAGAGCTTGAAAGAACTTGGTGTTCCTCTGTACCTGCTGCCCTTCAAGATGGAAGTGATTGTGGGTTTGGACGGTACTAAGGATCTTTGGCAAACTTCTGCACTGCATCTTGTAGCTGGCACACTGCTACTGAATATCAATGGTGGAGGGAGTGGATGTTTGCAGATTTGGTGCCAGTTAAGCAGCCTGCTTTGTTCCTGAATGGTGTAAAGTTTCTTGAGTATTGATGGAACTGCACTCATCCAGGTGTTAAGAAGATGTGGATGTACTGTATCTTTTAAAAAGTTAAAACCTAGCAGAACTACCTGACAGCACCAAGTGTTCTCGACAAGATACAATGTAGCATGTGGTCCAGCAATTAACGTAGCTGGTTGCCTGGAGACAAAAACAAATTCAAATTCAGCCAATCAGTTTAAAGTATGCCCCAAAACACCAACCTCCAATCAAGTTTGAATTTAGTATATTGATAATATTAAAAACCAATAAAGCAATCCGACGCTTTGGAGTATAAGACTGGGGAAAATTGAACAATTGGGAGGAGAACTGCCAAGCCAATGACATCTGCAGACTTCCCAGAGAATAGCTCTCTTAAAGGTACCTTTATCAATCAATAACCTGTAAGGCAGAAATCCCTAAGAAGAAGAAAAGAAGATTCGACTTCTGGCTAGAGTTTTTGAAAAGTTGAATTTTGGTAAATCTTAATCAGGAGGTTTTATTGGATAGTATTGTAGAAGGGGAAGATAAAAGATAAGTTAGAGGAAGGAGTTGTAAATAGTTTTTAGTTACTTATTCTCTGTTATACTTTAAGAAATAAAGTTGTTATTTTTACTTTAGTTCTTGGCCTCTTAAAGTTTCACAGATTACTGCATGGGATAATTTTTTTCTGTGTTGCTGGTTTACGTTAAGCAGGAGGATTTACCCTGTGTCATAACATAAGGGATTGAAGAATATTCCATCACACTCCAGACTTGTGCCTTGTAGATGGTGAATAGGCTTTGGGGAGTCATGCTGTGGGACAAAATGAGGACTGAAGATGCTGGAGAGTCCGAGTCGTAAAGTGCGGTGCTGGAAAAGCACAACAGGTCAGGCAGCATTTGAGGAGCATGAGAGTCAACATTTTGGGCATAATCCCTTCATCAGGACTATTACTTGCTGCAATATTTCTACTCTCTGACCTACTCTTGTAGCCATTGTATTTATATGCTGAGTTCAGTTGCGTTTCTGGTCAATAGTAATCCCAAGGATGTTGATAGTGGGGGATTCAGTGATGGTAGCACATTTGAATGTCAGAGGATGGAGGCTAGATTGTTTCTTATTGATGATGGTCATTGCTTGACATTTGTGTAGTGTGAATGTTACTTGCCACTTTTCAGCCTGTCCAGATCTTGTTGCATGTGAATATGGATTGCTTCAACATCTGAGGATTTGTGAATGGTGCTGACTATTGTGCAGTCATTGGCAAATAACTCCACTTCTGACCTTATAATTGAGGGAATGTAATTGATGAAGAACTGAAGGTGGGTGGACCTAGGACACTACCCTGAGGAACTCCTGCAGAAATGGAGCTGGGATGACTGACCTCCAACAACCTACAACCATTTTCCTATGTCTCAGGAATGATTCCAACTACCAGAGGGTTTCTCCCCTAATTCTCATTGATTCCAGGTTTGCTGGAGCTATTTGATTTCACACTCAGTCAAGTGCAGCCTTGATGTCAAGGGTTGTTGCTCTCTCCTCACCTCTAGAATTCAGCTTTCTTGTCCATGTCTGAGCCAAGATTGTAATGAGATCAGGAACTGAGTGGCCCTGGTTGAACTCAAACTGAGCATAACTTAGCAGGTTATTGCTGAGCAGGAACTGCTGCATAGTACCTTTGGTGATACTTTTCATCACTTTACTGATGATTGAGAGTAGTCAGCAGTAATTGGCTGGGATAGATTTGTCCTGCTTTTTTGTGTGCAGGACAAATCTTGTCAATTTGTTGGTTAGATGCCAGGGTGGTAACTGTACTGGTCCAGCTTGGCTAAGGGTATGATAGTACTGAGGACTTGTGCTGCAGAACCTATAACCTGAATGTTGACAGGACCCATAGGCTTTGCTGTGGAGCTAGTGTCTCCAATTGTTTCTTGATATCATATGGAGTGAATTGAATTAGCTGAAGACTTGTATTTGTAATACTGGGGTCCACTGGAGGAGGCTGAGATGGATCGTCCGCTCTGCACTTCTAACAGAAAGTTGCTGCAAATCCATCATCCGTATCGTTTGCGCTGATATGTTGGGCTTTTCCATCATTGAGGATGGGGATATTTGTGAAGCCCTCTCCTTCAGCGAGTTGTTTAATTGTCCACCAGCATTTGTGACCATTGAAAAAGCAACTCAAATTAAATCTTTTGTGGACTGGTTATTTTAAAAGTAAATTCTGAAAAATCTTCACCTCTTTGCATTGTGAAACATTCTATTTTTCATAACTTTCCATCTAGCTGACCATGCTCTAGATTATTTCCAGAGCCAAATGGTAGTTTATGATGACAGGTTTTAACCTGGATCACATCTTAGTAGGAGAATTGATTGGTTACCATCAGGGCCAGGAGTTTAACTACTTTACTCCCAGTCAACGTGTACTCCACTGGACATTCCAAGACTGGGATACCTCTGTATCTCGAGCACAATTAAAATGATATAAATTTATTGATGGATTGACTTGCCCTGCCCCATCAAATAGAAGAAAACTTTCCTCTTCCTTGGATATAGCAGAGATCTGATGGAGGGACTGAAAGTTCACTTTCTGATGTGTAGAATTTTACCTTCCTCACCTGAATAGTGGTCTGGTGAAAATGGGTTGTCTATTTTTGATTTGGAATTGATGGACTCAAAATCAGCAGATTCTACAATGGTTCTGTAACCAGCAACAGCAGATCACCAGACATCTACATAATCCTGTATCAGTTCTCTTGCCCATGAAAATGATGTAAATGTGCCCTTGTTATTTGTGTGTGAGTGAGAAACCTACCCTTATTCCATTGTAAGAGCATCAGTGGTGTCAAAAGTTTCTTTTAACCTGCAATAGGTTGTAGCTTTTATTGGAAATAAAACTTGCTGTACAGTTTCAAGTGATGACGAGTTGCTAGCGGAGCTGTCTTTCCTACTATACTTTTGGCTTACAGCCACTGATCATAAGAAGTTTCGTGATATACAGAGTTGTATGCGTGGAGAGTAACCTCGTTCTAAAAAAAAAGACAGTCTCAGGTTTCTGCCCTTTGTTTGTTAGACCTGGTTAGTGGATGTATGACAATCAAGGTCAGGAAAAGTACAAGACCGTAATCTACTTTCATACAGCTACACCTGAAAATAATCATCTCCTGATTTACACAAAACACACTCTGAGATTTAGAGTAAATTCTTGTTAAGTGAATAATTCTAGTTTGTGAAATTATGTGACAGCAGAAACAATTTACTAAATGGAGAAATGCAACGATATTCACAAACAAAATTGTTCTTAAAGTAATTGTGATTTGTTGAAACATCGTTCATTGTGGCACAGTGTAATTACATCTGACAATAGCCAGCCTATGCATGTAGTTTCAGTCTCAACTTGCTTGTAGTCTTCTATGCCTTCTTGTTGACCTCTTCAACAATTATATTTTATACTTTTATTACATAATGTTAGCTTGGAACAGTTTTAATAGTAAACATTTGAATTGTTTCTCATATGTTTATCAATTCTTGAAGTTCTTTTATGAGGTAAACAATTGCTTTTTCTGTTCTTCCACTATTTTGCAAGTCACAACCTATTGAAATTAAGGAACAGCAAAATGCTGTAGGTGCTGACAGTCTCAAATAAAACCTGAAAACACTGGAAACTAACAGTGTGTCATATGGAGAGAGAGTTATGGTGTCTGACAACTGACCTGAAATATTAATCTTACATTCTGCTCTCCATCGATACTAGAGATCAGCAAAGTGATTCTAGCATGTTATGGCTTTACATTGATGTCCATGCTGAATGTGATAGTGCATGAACTGCTTGAAAGTGTCTGTAAATTAATGAATGATGTCTTATAGTATAGCATTTCTCCTTCCAATGTTCACTTGTTCAAAATTGACTGTTAAGGGAATTTAATTCTAAAAAGGAAACAATTCCATGTTTGATACAAATAGGGATGAGGTTACTGAGTGAGGAAGAAATGTAATTGATTATATCGCACCAGATGCTGTAAGGATGGAAAGAAACAACGAATAAGTGGATATCAGTGGTAAACTCACGAGTTCTACTCACAAGCTGAAGAACTTTGCTCTGCCTTGCTTTTTTAGTACAGACACGACACTAGTTAACTTGTCATGGTTGTCAGTATGAGCATGATGCAGAGTAGCTTGTGAGTGTGAACGATTAGTCAGAAGCCATTGGACCTCTGACAAGGAAGGTGCAATCCATTTTCTCTGCCTGAAGAAAGCACAAACTAGTTCCCCTAATCAAATGTTTTAAACTCTTAACCAATAAGTTAGATACTTCATAAGTGTGAACATACCCCTGTGTCTCTTGCAAGCAAGAGGAAGTACCTGGAGAAGGAAGATTGAGGAGCAGCAAAACTTGATCAGCCAAAATGATCATTCAACCAACCCTTTGAACAAGGAGCACTGAACTCTCTTCCTAGTTTTTCCCTCTACTTATAACAGCATTTGAATAGGCAGAGCTTTATAACAGGGCTAGCAGAGTTACACATTGATGGTTCATAATTATGGTGATGATTCATAAGAGGCCAGGCCATGAAGTTGCAGATTGTGTCAGAGTGCAATTTTGCCACTGGTGATGGCCCAAAGTGCATCATGGATGCCCAGTTTTTAGTTGTTGGATCTGTTTGAAGTTGGTTCCATTTAGTACAATGATAGTGTCACACAATACGATAGAAGGTATCAGCGCCTGAGACCCAGGTTCAATTCCCGACTCAGGCGACTGACTGTGTGGAGTTTGCACATTCTCCCCGTGTCTGCGTGGGTTTCCTCCGGGTGCTCCGGTTTCCTCCCACAGTCCAAAGATGTGCGGGTCAAGTGAATTGGCCATGCTAAATTGCCCGTAGTGTTAGGTAGGGGTAAATGTAGGGGTATGGGTGGGTTGCGTTTCAGCAGGTCGGTGTGGACTTGTTGGGCCGAAGGGCCTGTTTCCACACTGTAAGTAAGTAATCTAAAGGTCTTCTCAATGTGAAGCGGGATATTGTTTCCACAAGGACTGTGCAGTGGTTCCGCTTACTGATACTGTCATGGAGAGATGAATCTGCAGTCATCAGATTGGCAAAGATGAAGTCAACTATGTTTTTCCTTCTTGTTGGTTCCCTCACCACCTGCTGCAGATCCTGTCTAGTAACCATGTCGTTTAGGACTGAACCAGCTCGACCTGTAGTGCTGCTGTCGAGCCACTCTTGGTGGATATTGAAATCTCCCACCCAGAGTACGTTTTGCACCATTTGTGCCTCAGTGTTTCCTCCAAGTGTTGTTCAACATTGAAGAGTACCAATCCATCAGCCAAGGGAGGGTTGTATGTGGTAATCAGCAGGTAATTTCCTTATCCATATTTCACCTGAAGCCATAAGAATTCATAAAGTCTGGAGTCAATGTTGAGGACACCAGGGCATCTCCCTTTCAACTGTATACCACTATATAGCCACCTCTGCTGGGTCTGTCCTGCTGGTAGGACAGAGATGGCAATGGTGGTGTCTGGGAATTGTCTATAAGATATGATTTCTTGAATATGATTTTGTCAGGCAGTTGCTTGATTGCTGTCCCAGTTTTGGCACTACCACCTAAATGTTAGTAAGGAGGACCTTGCAGGGTTGATAGGGTTGTTTCTGTTGTTGTCTTCTCCAATGTCTAGGTCGATGCCTGGTGGTTTCTCTAGTTGGATTTCTTTGTTGAGATTCCATAACGATTGAGACAGCTAAATGGTTTGCTAGGCCATTTCAGAGGGTAGTTGAAAGTCACCAATATAACAGTGGGTCTGGAGTCACATGTAGGCCAGACTAGGTGAAGAGGACAGATTTCTTTCCATGAAGAATATTTTAACCCAGATGGGTTTTTCCAACAATTGACAATGGTTTCATGGCCATCATTAGATTCTTAATTCCAGTTACTTTTTAAATCGATTTCAAATTCTACCATCTGCCATGGCAGGATTCAAATCCAACTCCCCAGAATGTAAGCTGAGTTGCTGGAATAATAAATCTAGAGATAAAGTCACTAGGCTACAGCCTCCCTCACTGGTGAGTGGAAGATAACACAAGGATGGTACCATAGAGGTGTGGTACGTACATAATGAGGGCAGCAGTGGAGAATTGGGTGAGATAACTTATTAGAGCTTGGAGAGAAAACCTCCAAGAAAATCCTCAAAATTGACAGCTGAATTTTAGATAAATTGGTTTCAATTTTACCATGTTAATAGCATAATAAGACTTTGGCTGCAAATCCAATAGGGTCCTCAGTGAAAAGTGTAGTCTTCTTCTGGATGAAATCCCTAACCTGAAAAAAAGGAAAAAAATGTCTGCTGTGTAACCCATATTTGCGGCTCAGTTGCTCAAAAGACATCATAACCTCCCCCTTAAACAAGTCTTCCAAACTAGAAACTCCTCTCACTGCCCATAGTTTGAACCCTGAGTCCATCATCCCTGGTCGGAACCCTGGCATGCCAACTCTAGGTGCAAGTGGCGAAGTCTTGGATAAACAACCCTCACTCTAACACATCGCTGTCCATGCCTTGACTGTACTATTGACAATGGGGTTCTGGCAGTGTTCCATAACTGTCCTTATATTATCCATGAATGACAGTTTAATAAGAGGAGGCCTCAATATCCAGCCATATTGAGTTTGGATCATTACTTACCCAATCACAGACAAAGGACAGCAGGGAACTCAACTGATACCTTCTGATGTCTGGGAAATCAACTCCTCCCCTTCCTTGAGGCAACTGCAATTTAGTAAGTTTGATGAGGGGCCGCCCATGATGCCAAGGAACCAAACCACCCCATAAGCTTCCGCAGCATTGACCTGGGAAACATTATAGGGAACATACGCATAGGATAAAGCAAATGAGGAAGAACATTAATCTTAATGAGAGATATTCAGCCCAGCCATGAAATTGGAAGAGCCTCCCATCTCTGGAGATCTCCCCTAATATTGTCGAGGAAGTGAGCAAAGTTAGTCTGAAATAACAGATCAAACTTGGGGGTAATAAAAATGCCTAGGTATCAGAAACCTGCCCGTGACCACTTAAAAGGGAACTTAGGGCCACCTTCAATTTCTGGCACATCCTTAAGGTTCCCCAAAGGCATAGCCTCCGATTTTGCAATGTTAACCTTATATCCTGAAATAGCCCCAAATGACTTGATACATTGTATTAAATAGGGTATGGAGGTGATCGGGTTCGATAAAAACAGAAGGACATTGTCTGCATACAGTGTAATCTTGTGTGCCCTCGATCCCACTTCCGGAGTGGTTATGTGGACGTTCTGACGAATGGCCTCTGCCAGAGGCTTTATCACCAACGTAAACAACAAGTGAGAGGGGGCAGCCTTACCAACTACCCCAACCAGCCTAAAATTCCAAGACTTCACCCCATTGGCGATGACCGTGGCCAGAGAGTGGTGATATAAAACCTCCACCCACCTAACAAAGACTCCACCCTAACCAAACTGTTCTAAGACATAAAAAAGATATGGCCATTCCACCTGGTCAAATGCTTTCTCAGCATCTCAGGAAATCATCGACCCCTGAATTGATCGTGGCTGACAAACTTGGACCATATTCAGCAACCTTCTAATATTATTAGAGGACCTACGGCCCTTATAAAGCCTGTCAGGTCCACTTTAACAATATGGGGCAACACCCTTTCCAATCTCAGCACCAGGGTCTGAGACAGAATCTTGAAATCTGAATTTAATAGAGAAATGGGACTGTATGAAGCACAATCCTCAGGAACCTTCCCCTTCTTAAGAATGAAGGAAATATTAGCTTCCCTCAAAGATGGTGTTAGGCATTCATGCATATAGGAGTGATTGTAAAACTCCAACATCGGCCCTGACAGAATCCCTATAAATTCCCTATAAAACTCACCCAGGACACCATCAGGGCCAGGCACTTTTCCACTCTGAAGTTGCCTAGCTGCCTCCTGTATTTCCTGAACTGTCAAGGGGGAATTAAGGAGAGAGGTCTGTTCCAAGGTTACCCCTGGGAGGTCCAGGTTCTTAAAAAAAGGTCTCCATTTTAGTCCTCCAGTCTTCACAACCTTCAGACCGATACAATTCAGAGTAAAAACTCCGAAAAGCCTGAATAATTTTTAGCATCGTATGAAAGGACCCCTGTGCTGTCTCTGATTGCAGTAATGAATTGGAGAGCATGCTTTTTCCTAGTCAGGTATGCTAAATACTTCCCTGGCCTATCCCCATATTCAAACAGCCTTTGTCTAGCAAAAGCAACTTCTTTCTTTGTGTTTTGTGTCAGTATTGAATTCAAGGCAGCCCAGAGGGCTGTGATCCACTGTAGCTTAGTCACCGAACGCCGTGCAAAATGTGCTGCCTTGGCAGCTTTCAGCCGCGTCTCAAGTAGACGCTGCTGTTCCTCCTTCTGTCATTTCCGGCTAGCCGAATAGGAAATAGCTAATCCCCTAACAAAGGCCTTAGCAGTCTCCCATAGCATGGATGGACTACTAGCTGTGCCTGAGTTGATAGTCAAGAATTCCTGAAACTCCTTCAAAAAGTATTCCACAAATTTGGAATCATTAAGGAGAAAAGGGTCCAAATGCCAATGCCACAAACCTAGCCCTTCATTCTTGGCCTTAACCTCCAAATGTACTGCCGCATGATCAGAGATAGCTATATTCCCAATTTTACAACCCATAATTGAATCCAGAAGGGCCGAGGGAGCCAGAAAGAGGTCAATCCTCGAATGACATTTATGTGGGTTTAAAAAAAAGGTGAAGTCCCTGTTGGTAGGGTGAAGACATCTCTAAATAAAAATATCTGATTTAATTTTAAACAGTAATGATTTCACCAAAAATAAGGCAGCAATGAAACTGAATTTTGTGCCTTTTATGTAGGTTTGCAATGTAGTAGGGTGTATTATGATTGCAATGCAGTCAAAAAATAATTGAGTGTGAATGGCTGTATTCATGAGTAATTTTTAAGCCAGTATTTGTAGGCTGTGAAATGATGGTGCTCGCCACTAATCTCAAAGGAAAATACCCATCCAGATCTTTTAAATGTTGTAATTTTACCAGCCTCCACCACTTTTCTGGCTGCTCATTCCAAACATGCACCATACTCTGTGTGAAAAGGTTGCCCCTTTAAAATCTTTCCCCCTTACCTTAAACCAATGCGCTCTAGTTTTGGACTGCCCACCCTAGGGAAAAAACCTTGTCTATTTATCCCTAACAATGCCCATCATGACTTTATAAACCTCTATAAAGTACCCCTCAGCCTCCAATGCTCCAGCGAAAAAAGCCTCAGCTTATTCAGCCTCTCCCTATAGCTCAAACCCTCCAACCCTGGCAGCATCCTTGTAAATCTTTTCTGAACCTTTTCAAGTTTCACAACATCCTTCCTATTGCAGGAGACCAGAATTGCAGGCAATATTCTAAAAGTGGCCTAACCAATGTTATGTACAGCTGCAACATAACTTTTTTTAAGATTAGATTAGACTAGATTTCCTATGGTGTGGAAACAGGCCCTGCGGCCCAACAAGTCCACACCAACCCTCCGAAGGGTAACCCACCCAGACCCATTCCCCTACATTGCCCCCTGATTAATGCACCTAACATTATGGACAATTTAGTAGCGCCAAATCACTTAACCTACACATCTTTGGATTGTGGGAGGAAACTGGAACACCCGGAGGAAACCCACGCAGACACGGGGAGAACGTGCAAATTCCACACAGACAGTTGCCTGAGGCAGGAATCGAACTCAGGACCCTGGCGCTGTGAGGCAGCTGTGCTAACTACTGAAACTTTTATATTAAATGCACTGGCCAATGAAGCAAGCATGCCAATTCATTTGTCACCACCATATTTACCTGCAACTCCTTTCAAGGAGCTATGCATCTGTACCGTAGGTCTCTTTGTTCAGCAACACTTCCCAGGATCTTACCATTAAGTGTATAAGTCCTGCCCTGATTTGCCTTTCCAATACGTAACACCTCACATTTATCTAAATTAAACGCCATCTGCCACTCCTCGGCCCATTGGCCCATCCAATCAAGATTCCACTGTACTCTGAGGTAACCTTCTTCATTGTCCACTACACCTCCAATTTTGGTGTCATCTACAGACTTACTCAAACCCAAATCATTTATATAAATGACAAAAAGCAGTGGACCCAGCACCGATCCTTGTGGCACACCGCTGGTCACAGGCCTCCAGTTTGAAAAGCAAACCTCTACCAACACCCCCTATCTTTTATCTTCAAGTCAGCTCTGTATCCAAATGGCTAGTTCTCCCTGTATTCCATGAGATCTATCCTTGCTAATCAGTCTGCCATGGAAAACCTTTTCAAACACTCTACTAAAGCCCATATAGATCATATCGAGATGAGATTAGATTAGATCCCCTACAGTATGGAAACAGGCCCATTGGCCCAACAAGTCCACACCGCCCCTCCGAAGGGTAACCCACCCAGACCTGTTCCCCTACCCTATATTTACCCTTGACTAATGCACCTAGCACTGTGGGCAATTTAACATGTCCAATCCATCCTAAACTGCACATCTTTGGATTGTGAGAGGAAACAGGAACACCTGGAGGAAACCCACGCAGACATGGGGAGAACATGCAAATTCCACACAGACAGTCGCCCGAGGCAGGAATCGAACCTGGGTCCCTGGTGCTGTGAGGCAGCTGTGCTAACCACTGAGCCACTGTGCCGCCTCCTGTTCTGCCCTCATCAATCCTCTTTGTTACTTCTTCAAAAACTCAATCATGGTTTCCCACACACAATGCCATGTTTACTATCCCTAATCAGTTCTTGCTTTTCCAAATGCATGTAAATCCTCTTCCTCAGAATTACCTCTCATAACTTGCTCACCATCAATGTCAAGCCCTCACCAGTCTATAGTTCCTTGGCTTTTCCTGACTACCTTTCTTAAATCGTGGCACATTAGCCAACCTCCAACTTCTGACATCTCACCTGCTACTAATGATTTTACAAATATCTCAGCAAAGGGCCCAGGAGTTACTTCCCCTAGCTTCCCACGGAATTCGAGGGTATACCTGATCAGGCCCTGAGATTTATCCACTTTTTTGTGATTTAAGCCATGTGGCACTTCCCTCTCTGTAATATGGATATTTTTCAAGACATCACCATCTATTTTTCCACATTCCGTATCTTCTAAATCCTTGTCCACAGTAAATACTGATGCAAAATACTCATTTAGTATCACCCACCCCCCCATCTCCCATGGCTCCACTCACAGGAGGCCTTGCTGATCTTTAAGGGGCCCTATTCTATCCCTAGTTACCCTTTTGTCCTTAATGCATTTTATAAAATCACTTTGGCTTCTTACCATATTTGCCAAAGGATTCTCACGTCTACTTTTTGCCCTCCTGATTTCCCTCTTAAGTATACTCCTATTGCCTTTATGCTTTTTGAAGGATTCACTTGATCTCTGCTGCCTATATCTTACATATGATTCCTTCTTTTTCTTGATCAAACCCTCAATATCTCTAGTCATACAGCTTTCTCTATACCTACCAGCCCTGCCCTTTTCCTTAACAGGAACATACTGTCTCTAGACTCTTGTTCTCTCATTTATGAAGGCTTCCCATTTTTCAGCTGTCTCTTTACTTGCAAACATCTGCCTCCAATCAACTTTTGAAAATTTTTGCCTAATACCATCAAAATTGACCTTCTTCCACTTTAGAATTTTAATGTTTAGATCTGGTCAATCCTTTTCCATCACTATTTGAAAATTAATAGAATTATGGTCACTGGCCCCAAAGTGCTTCCTCACTGACACCTCAATCATCTGCCCTGCCTTATTTCTCAAGAGTAGGTGAAGTTTTGCACCTTCTTTAATAGTACATCCACATTCTGAATCAGAAAAAATTTTTGTATACACTTAACAAATTCCTCTCTGTCTAAGCCCTTAACACAATGGCAATTCCAGTCTATGTTTAGAAAGTTAAAATCTCCTACCATAACCACCCTATTATGCTTACAGATAGCAGAGATCTCCATACAATTTGGTTTTCAATTTCCGTGAACTATGAGGGGGTCTATAGTACAATCCAAATAAGGTGATCATCACTTTCTTATTTCTCAGTTTCACCCAAATAACTTCCCAGGAATATTTTCCCTAAATACAACCATAATGTTATCCCTCATAAAAAACATAATTTCCCCTCATGTCTCGCCACCCCACCAACTTTCTATCCTTCCTGTAGCATCTATATCCTGGAACATTTAGCTGCCAGTCCGGTCCATCCCTGAGCCATGTTTCTGTAATTGCTATGATATCCCAGTCCCATGTTCCCAATCATGCTCTGAGTTCATCTGCCTTCCTTGTTAGATATTGCTTTGAAATAAATGCAGTTTAATTTATCAGTCCTACCTCATTCTCTACTTTGTTCCCACCTGCCCTGACTGTTTCAATTGCTCCTTTGCTTAAATATACTAGTCTCAGACTGATCTCTTTCCTCACTATCTCCCTGGGTCCTACAGCCCACCTTACTAATTTAAGTCCTCCCAAGCAGTTCTAGCAAATCTCCCTGCCAGTATATTAGTCTCCCTCCAATTCAGGTGCAATCCGTCCTTCTTAGACAGGTCACTTCTACTCCAGAAGACATTCTAATGATCCAAAAACGTGAATCCTTCTCTCCTGCATCAGCTCCTCAGCCACATATTCATCTGCTTTATCTTCTCATTCCTACCATCACTAGATCGTGGGACCGGGAGTAATCCAGATAATACTACCCTCAAGGACTTCCGTTTTAAATCCCTGCCAACTTCCTATATTCTGTCCTCAGAATCTTGTCTTTTTCTCTTCCTATATCTTTAGTTCCAATGTGCACAATGATTTCCTGCTGGTCCCTCTCCCCTTTGAGAATATTCTACACCCTCTTCGAGATACCCTTGATCCTGGCAACAGGGAGGCAACATTTTGATGTCTCGCCATCAGTCACAGAGACATCTGTCTGTGCCTCTGACTAGAGAGAGACCATTATCACAATCGATCACTTGGAACCTAACGTACCCCTTGTCATGTTAGAGTTAGTCTCAGTACCAGAAACCTGGTTGTCAGTGCTACATTCCCCTGAGTGTTCATTACCTCCTACATTTTCCAAAACAGCAAACTTGTTTGAGATGGGGATAGCCACAGGAGACTCCTGCACTATCTGCCTCCCTCTCCTACCTTTTCTGGAGATAACCAATCTACCTGACAGTATCTGCAGCTTATCTCCCTTCCTACAACTGCCATCCATCCCACCCTCTAGCCCCATTAAATTCCTCATTGCCTCTAACTGCCACTCCAACTGATCCATGCTATCCAATAAAATTTTCAACCAAACACTTTATATAGACATAATCATCAGTAACATGGAAGCTCTCCCTAATCTCCCACATCCAACAGGAAGAACACATCACTCTACTAAAGGCCATTTTTGCACCTTAACAGTCTGCAGACCCAGAAAATAGCTCAGTCTTACTGTTCTATAAAATACTGTTCTAGGCTAACTTAGTACCCATGTTTTATATTTTTAAAGTTTAATCAAAAGACAGATATGTGATGAGGTGGCTGAGAGTTTAAGGCAATGGTCTACCAATCCATTGTGCTCTGCACGCGTGGGCTCGAATCCCACTCTTATCGCTGTTGCACTTAAAAAGAACCTACTTTACTCATTATTGTAGCTTTACAAAATAAGCCGTAAAGTTACACTTTAAAAAACCACTTAGCTGCTCCCCATGCTGTGAGCTCTCCCACACACAGGTTTCTCCAAGGTCAGCTGTGAATTTTGCTGTTTGTTATTTTTTCTTAGATAACCTCCGATGTCCAGAGATACTTGAAAATCAAACAACAGATGCAGTGGCTGTGCAGCTGCTGGGTCAGGTAGCAATGTCGGTTTCTTTCCCTATTTGAATCCCCAAAGTTCCAAAATAATACAACAGCTTATAAAATAGCAATTACTGCTTCTAGAATTCAAGGAGATCAACTCCAAATTTGAGAATACTTCAAGAAGGGAGCAGCTTTTACAGCCACAGGTTTTTCCCGTCCTCCATCTTGGATTGTTCAGAATCCACAAAATCTAACTCTGCCACAGCAACCTCTTCCCACCAAGGCTACAGCTCTCACTACTGCCTGCAGCATCATTCCTCAAAGGTTCACGACCACCTCATCTTCTCAATCTATGAAGTCTTCCCACCTTTTGCGCTTCCTACTCACTGCCTGGAGACACCATACTACCTTCTCTGTTCCTGCACCATCACCACCAGCTCTCATCTCAATCAATCCCACTATATTTCTCATTGCAGTAAAAATGTATCATAATCAATCAGAAAATGCAAAGATAGATTCGCCCCCGTGAATAGAAGATGCTTGAGTTAACAGAAGAGAATTGCAAGCACACATGTGGGGATGCTGAGATTTCCAAAAGTGAAGCAACCCAGGAAGCTTCATCATGCTATGCTGCATTCCCCTTACCTTATCACCATGCTGAAGTTTCTATTCCTATTGCACAACCGTCTGCCCTAATGCAGACACCAGTTGCATCCACACAGCATCTGCCCTTAAAAGACTAGTCTTCAAGCAACCAGCTCCCCCTCGGAGACAGTAGCCACAGGTCTGTCAGAGGAAAGACTAATAAGACTGCCTGCACTTTCCATAGAGTCATAGAGTCATACAACATGGAAACAGATCCTTCCATCCAACCAGTCCATGTTGACCATAATCCCAAACTAAACTAGCCCCACCTACCTGCACTTGGCCCGTTTCCCTCCAAACATTTCTTATTCATGTACTTATTCAAATTTATTTTAAACATTGTAGCTGTACCTGCATCCATTACTTCCTCTGGAAGTTCATTCTACACGCAAACTATTCTCTGTAAAAAAAAATTGCCCCTTATGTCTTTGAAAATCTTTCTCCTCTCACCTTAAAAATATACTCCCTAGTCTTGAATTCCCCACCCTAGAGAAAAAAAAACACTTATCATTCACCTTACCTATACCTTTCATGATCTTATAAGCTTCTATAAGGTCATGGCTCAGTCTTCTACACTCCAGTGAAAACGTCCCAGCCTTTACTTATAATGCAAACCCACTGTTCCTGGCAACATCCTGATAAATCTCTTCTGAACCCTTTCCTACTTAATAATATCCTTCCTATAACAGGGAACCAGAACTGGACACAGTACTCCAGAAGAGGCTTTACGAACGTCCTGTGCAACCACAACGTGACATCCCAATTCCTATACTCAAAGGCCTGAGTAATGAAGGCAAACATGCTAAATGTCTTTTTAACTACCTTGTTAACATGTGGAATTATATACCTGAACTCTTCGGTCTCTCTGTTCTACAACAGCACCCAAGGTCAGGCAGCATCCGAGGAGCAGGAGAATCGACGTTTTCTGATGAAGGGCTTATGCCCAAAATGTTGATTCTCCTGCTTCTCAGATGCTGCCTGACCTGCTGTGCTTTTCCAGTGCCACATTTTTTGAATCTGATCTCCAACATCTGTAGTTCTCACTTTCTCCGAACAGTACCCAAGGCCCTACTGTTAATGACATAAATCCTGCCCTTATTTCCAAATTAAATTCTATCTGCCATTCTTCAGCCTGTTGATCCAACTAATCAAGATCTCTTTGTAATCTTGATAAACTTTATCACTGTCCATTATACCACCAATTTTGGTGTCATTTGTAAACTCACTAACCATTGCCTTAGGTATTGTCATCTAAATCATTAATATAAATGACAAATAAAAGTAGCCCCAGCACTGATACCTGTGGAACACCACTGGTTACAAGCCACCAGTTTGAAAAACAAGCCTTGACCATCACTCTTTGTCTCCTGTTATTCAGCCAATTTTGTATCCAATTGGCAAGCTTACTTTGAATCCCATGTGTTCTATCTTTACTAATTAGTCTACCATGCGGAACCTTGTCAATACCTTTACTAAAGTCCAAATAAAATGTGTCTACTGCTCTGCCCTCATCAATTGTCTTGGTTACTTCCTCAAAAAATTCATTCAAGTTCATGAGATATGATTACCCTCACACAACACCATGCTGACTATCCCTGATCATTCCTTACCTCTCTAAATGTATGTAAATCCTATCTTTCGGAATCACCTCCAAAAGCTTACCCACCACTGAATTCAGATTCATAGGTCTAAAGATTCCAGGCTTCTCTTTACATTCCTTCTTAAACAAAGGCATAACATTAGCCACTCTCCAGTCATCCTGTGCTTCATCCGTAGTTCAAGATGATACAAATATTTCTGCAAAGGGAGCCCGCAATTTCTTCCCTAGCTTCCCACTATGTCCTGGAATACACAAGATCAGGTCTTGGAGATTTATACACCTGTATATTTTCTAAGACTCAAGCACTTCCTCTTCTGTAAATGAACTGTTTTCAAACTTCAGTATTTATTTCCCAGAGTTCTCTAGCTCAATTTCTTTCTCCACAGTAAAATCTGATGCAAAATATTCGCTTAATATCTCTCCCATCTCCTGAGGTTTAACAAAAGACAACCCCTTTGATGTTAACAGGCCCTACCCTCTCTCTAGTTGCTCTCTTGCTCTTAATGTACTTGCAGAATCTCTTTGGATTATCCTTAACTTTATTTGCCAAGGCTATCTCATATCTTTTCTTTGTCTTCCTGATCTCCCTCTTAAGAATTCCCCTACACTCTTTGTATTGTTCCAGAGATTCATTTGAATCCACTTGTCTATATCAATATAACTTTTTTCATTCTTTACTAGAACCTTTACATCTTTATTCATCGTTTGTTCTCTAATCCTGCCAATGTTACCTTGCACTCTAATAGATACATAATAATCTGCAAATAATCTACTCCAATCAACATTTGAAAGTTTTGTCTCGTGCCATTATAATTTGCCTAACTCCAATTTAAAAAAAACTTGAACTTTAATGGAAGGCTTACGTTTTCCATAACTATTTTAAAACAAATAGAATTATGATCACTAGACCCAAAGTGTTCCTCCTCTATCACTTCAGTCACTTTACCCTGTCAAGTTTTGCTCCTTCTCTAGTTGGGACATTTACATATTGACATGAAAATTTTCTTAACACATTTTACAAATTTTTCACTATCCAAACCTTTAAAACTGGTAGCCCCAGTCAATATTTGGAAAATTAAAATCACCTACTGTTACAACCTTATTATTCTTACACATACCTGAGATTTCTCCATTTATTTGTTCCTCAATTTCCTTCCGACTATTGGGGAGTCTTTAGTATAATCCCATCAAGATGATCATTCCTTTCGTATTTCTAGTTTCAACCCAAATATTTTCACTGAACGATTTTACAAAATTATCTTCTCTAGTTACAACAATAATGTTTTCCTTCATCAAAAACGCCATTCTCCCTCATCTATTTCCTCCCTTTCTATGTTTCCTATAGCATCTGAAATCTGGCATATTGAGCTGCCAGTCCTGTTCATCCCTCAGCCAAGTTCCTGTAATAGCAATGGCATTCCAATCCCATGTTCCCAAACAGCCCTAGGTTCATCAGCTTTACCTACTGGACCTCTTGCATTGAAATTAGATTAGATTAGATTAGATTTACAGTGGGCGGCACGGTGGCACAGTGGTTAGCACTGCTGCCTCACAGCGCCTGAGACCCGGGTTCAATTCCCGACTCAGGCGACTGACTGTGTGGAGTTTGCACGTTCTCCCCGTGTCTGCGTGGGTTTCCTCCGGGTGCTCCGGTTTCCTCCCACAGTCCAAAGATGTGCGGGTCAGGTGAATTGGCTATGCTAAATTGCCCGTAGTGTTAGGTAGGGGTAAATGTAGGGGTATGGGTGGGTTGCGGGTCGGTGTGGACTTGTTGGGCCGAAGGGCCTGTTTCCACACTGTAAGTCTAATCTAATCTAATTAGTGGGCGCTAAAAATGCATGCAGAGCTGAACTGCATCACTTTCTCCATTGGTGCTCAATTACAGCAGCAAGGTGACATGGGGCTGAAGGACTTTGACCTCAGGTACTCTTTTCTTACAAGGAATCAGGATGGTGTCAGGAGGAACTTTGATAGAGGAAGAATTTCGTTGACCTCCAGAGCCTCCTCTCAGAACATTCCAGAGGTGATAGGCCATACCATTTCCACTCTGCCTGCAAACTAGAGCCCTCCTAGAGCAGAGAAGGGTGAGCCTGCACTTGGGCAGGATATTAAATATGTCGGGCTGCTCTAACCACAAATACCTACAGGGTCATATGCCCAAAACATGTACACCAACAGGCTCTACGATAGAACAAGCTTCCTCCACTCTAGCTGCAGACCATGGGACCATATCTAGATATAGTGGGAGGGCAAGCAAATCTCTCTGCAGGCACATAGCCAGCACAGGTGATATCGCATTCTAAATGGAAACTCACGTGTGTAAATATACACATTTTCAATCCTTACCTGTCTGATGGACCATCATTTTAGATGTTGGATCAGATAACTGGAACCCATGTCAGAGTTAAGCAACTTCCTCATTCAACCTAGTGAGAATAGTAGCTATTGTGGGAAGGCAATGCTTACCTCTAAGTAGCAATAGCTATAGATTTCAAACATTCTTCAACCATTACGTTCATGATTACACTAAGATGTCATTTGATTGATGGGTATGGTCACTAAGAATAGAATGTACTTACTGTGGTAGAAGATAGTTGGCTTGAAAGTGTTAACTCAAAGTTTCAAATAGCCCCATCCACTAATTTCTAAATGACACCTTCTGGGAGGAGATAGTCTGTTATTTATTAATCAGTTTTACAGCCTACAGCCATGCAATATAGACCTAGTTACTATTTCATAGGAGATAATAATATCTCTTACCTGGAGTCAGCATGGTTAACCAGAGTTTAGTTAATGTAAGTTAGTACATAGAACATAGTATAGAAAAGTACAGCACAGAACTGGCCCTTACATTAATTCTAATCTAAAATAAAATAACCTAACCTATGCAGCCCTCAATTCATTGCTGTCCATGTGCATGTCCAGCAGTCACTTAAATATCCTTAATGACTCTGCTTCCACGACTCTACTGGCAACGCATTCCATGCGTTCACAACTCTCTACATAAAGAATCTACCTCTGACGTCTCCTCTGTACCTTCCTCCTAACACCTTAAAATTATGACTCTTCGTGCCAGTCAATCCTGCAGTGGGGAAATGTCTCTGGCTATTGACTCTATCCATGCCTCTCATTACTTTGTACACCTTGATCAGGTCATCTCTCTTCCTCCTCCACTCCTGAGGGAAAAGTCCAAGCTTAATCAACCTCTTTTAGTAAGTCAAGCCCTCAAGTCCAGGCAGCATCCTGGTAAACCTTCTTTGCACCCTCTCCAAAGCTTACGCATCTTTCCTATAGTAGGGCGACCGGAACTGGACACAATATTCCAAACGTGGTCTCACCAGGGACTTGTAGAGCTGTAGCAAAACCTCCTGACTCTTAAACTCGATCCCCTGTTAATGTAAGCCAAAATACCACATGCTTTCTTAACAACCTATCCACTTGGATGGCAACTTTAAGGGATCTATGCACTTGAACACCAAGATCGCCCTGTTCCTCCACACTGCTAAGAATTCGGTCTTTAATCCTATATTCAGCATTCAAGTTCGGCCTTCCAAAATGCATCACTTCGCATTTATCCAGGTTGAACTCCATCTGCCATTTCTTAGGTCAGCTCTGCATCCTGTCTATGTAGCGATGCAGCCTGCAACAGCCCTCGATAGTATCAATGGCACCTCCAACCTTTGTGTCACCGGCAAATTTACTAACCCATGCCTGAACCTCCTCATCAAAGTCATTTATAAGGACTATAAAGAGCAGAGGCCCAAGAATGGAGCCCTGTGGGACTCCACCCACCATTGACCTCCAGGCAGAATATTTTCCATCTACAACCATTCTCTGCCTTCTGTCAGCCAACCAATTCTGAATCCAGGCAGCCAAATCTCCCTTTGTTGAAAAATGTGGTGCTGGAGAAACACAGCAAGCCAGGCAGCATCCGAGGAGTAGGAGAATCGACATTTCAGACATAAGCCCTTCTTCAGGATTTTTTTTCTGTGTTTTTTTTTGCTGTGTTTCTTCAGCATCAGATTTTTCAACTTGGGTCTCCAGCATCTGCAGTCCTCACTTTCTCCTAGTCAAATCTCCCTGTATCCCATACTTCCTGACTTTATGAATGGGGCTACCATGGAGAACCTCATCAAATGCTTTGCTAAAAACATATACACCACGTTCACTGCCTGACCTTCATCAACCTGTCTCGTCACCTCCTCAAAAAACTCAATAAGATTTATGAGGCATGACCTGCCCCTCACAAAGCCATGCTGACTGCTTTTAATCACACTATGTTTTTCGAAATAGTCATAAATCCTATTCCTCAGATTTCTTTCCAAACCCTTGCTGATCACAGACGTAAGACTGACTGGTCTATAATTGCCAGGGATTTCCTTATTATCCTTCTTGAAAAGGGGAACAACATTCTCCACCCTCCAATCCTCAGATAAAACCACTGTGGCGAGTGAGGAAGCAAATATGTTCATCAGCAGTTTAGCAACCTCCTTCCCGGAGCAACCTGGGACAAATCTGGTTTGGCCCTGAGGACTCATCAATCTCAATGTTTGCCAAAATTTCCAGCACATCAACTTTCTCAATCTCAATCTGTTCAAGTCTATATCCCAGCTCCTCAAAATTCTCATTCACAACAAGGTCCCTTTCCTTAGTGAAAACCGAAGCAAAAAACTGACTTAGGGCTTCCCCTATTTGCTCAGACTCCACGTCCAAGTTCCCTATGCTATCCCTGAATGGAGGAGAAAGTGAGGACTGCAGATGCTGGAGATCAGAGCTGAAAATGTGTTGCTGGAAAAGCACAGCAGGTCAGGCAGCATCCAAAGAGCAGGAGATTTGTCGTTTCAGGTATAAGCCCTTCTTCAAAGGGCTTATGCCCGAAATGTTGATTCTCCTGCTCTTTGGATGCTGCCTGACCTGCTGCGCTTTTCCAGCAACACATTTTATCCCTGAATGGCCCTACTTCTCCCTGATCATTCTCTTATTCCTCACTTATGAGTAAAATACCTTTGGGTTCTCCCTAATCCTTCCCGCCAAGTCTTTTCCGTGCCCATTCCTGGCTTTCCTCAGTCCATTTCTGAGCTCCTTTCTAGCAAACCGGTAATTTTCTAAAGGTGTGCTAGATCCTTGCTTTCTCCATCTTACGTAAGTTGCCTTCTTTCTTTTGATGAGAAGTTCCTCTGATCTCGACATCCAAGCCCCTTAATCTTACCCCTCAGGAGGAACAAATTTATGGATCACTCACAACAACAGTTCCTTAAACAGTTTCCACATGTCTGTTGTGCCCTCTCTTTGGAACAATTGCTCCAAATTTGTACTCCCCAACTCCTATTTGCTAGCATCATAATTTCCTTTTCCCCAATTAAATATCTTGCCATAGTAACTGCTCCTTTCCCTTTCCATGACTATGGTAAATGTGAGGCATTTGTGGTCACTGTCACAAAAGTATTCTCCCCTGTGAGATCTAACACCTGTCCTGGCTCATTGCCGATCACCAAATCCAAAATGGCCTCTCCCCTTGTCGGCCTGAGTAAAGAAACCTCCTGCACACACCTGAAAAAAATGGCTCCATCCAAACCATCTGCACTAAGGAGGTTCCAGTCAATATTGGAAAAGTTGAAGTCACCCATAACAACAACCCTGCTACATCTGCATTTTTCCAAAATTTGCCAGCCTATGAGTTCTTGTGCTGCTATTAGGGAGTCTGTTGATAACCCCCAATGAGGTGGCTGCTCTCTTGCTATTTCTAACTTCCATCCATACTGACTCAGTAGACAAACATTTCTCGACAACCTTAATTTCTGTAGTGGTGACACACTCTCTGAATAGCAGTGCTACACACCCTCATCTTCCCTTTCCCCCAGTTGCTAGTTGCCATCTTACTAACCAAGATAGTTAAGTTGCTATCTTACTAGCATGTGATAAGGTATTGCTTCTTGCTGAAGTGCATTCCCCTTTTGCCAGAGTCATCAACCCTTCACCATTTAATACTAGTAAGTCCCATAGACTAATGTTATAAGAAGAGTTTGTTGCAAGTTTAACCAAAGAAAATCCGAGCAGAACCAAATGGCAGCTGTAGATATCTATTATGAGGGAATAAGAGAATTGGTGTTGTTAGAAGAATGGGTAATGAATGGCATTCATGAACCAGATGGGCTTTCAACAACCATCAACACCGGTTACAGAATCACTGTTAGGCTAGCTTTTATTCCATTTTCAAAATTGAATTCAAATTGAATTGATGCAGAAATTTAACATTATATCCAATCTGTGACCAACGCTTTTGAACACTTAAGGATGAGTATCTTTGATGACCATGACATCTGTGCTGATACCAAGATCTTTGTGTATAAAGAAGTCATTCTTCTGACTCTTCCAAATGGCTCTATATCTACATCTAGATGCCACCTCAAGAGCCTTGCAAAGTACCATCAACACTAGCACGCCTAACCTCAGCTGGGAGGATAGGCTTACTAGCAGCAGCTAACAGAACAAGCATCAAGGCTATGATCACTCTGCTAGGCCACAAACATACTGAGGATGCTTGAATTTTTACACCAAAGCAAATCTTCTTTGCCCAGTTCAGGGAGGTACTTGAAAGAGCAGAAGGTAAAGGAAGCCTTTCAAAGACTCCCTCAAGACTTCTCTCAAGAAATACAACATGGATGTCAATGCACAGAACACCCTTGTTCAGAAGAAACTGACTTAATAGAAGCTCTTTTATAAAGGGATGAAATTCATTGAAACAACCCAGAGGCAAGGACAAGTACAGAAAAGGAATGCCAATGATTTCAAGGCCAAGAACCATTTTCACCTCCGGAAACACTTACGAAGTGTATAGTTAGAGATGTGGCTCAAGGATCAAGCTCATCAGCTACAGACGGACCCAAAGAATCCATGACCAGTGAAACAGAATTTTCTTGGTGGTTAATTAAACTCATTGGTGAATGATTACTGATGGCAATTCAATGCAAAGCTTACCAGCCAGTGAGGGGTGGAAATTTGAACCCATGTCAACAGCATTAAGCTGGGGTTCTGCATTGTTAGCCTAGCAAAGTTACCACATTGCCATCATTCCCCACACTCATAGCCACAGCACATCACCTACACAGCCATCTTTATAGCAATTAATTACATTATTACTAATAAGTTATTTTACTGATTACATTTTAATTAATATCTTTAATCCTGCCTGTTCTTACATTCTTATAATCTTAATGAGTATTTTATTTACGTCATCAAAATTCCTTAGTTAAGATATACAGGATATATTCACCAGCCTATCTAATCATTTTGCAACTATTAGTTAACTTTCTTCTGTGAATAAAAATGTACAATTGTGACAATTGTCTGAGTTTTGGGTAAAACACAGACAAACCAATCAAAATGTTTTCCCGTGACATCACACTTAATTTTCCCATGACACCATACCAGATTTTCTAAAAACTCACACACACACTACTTGATGGATGACAACTTATATTTGAGTGATATTTAATGGGTTTATGTCAGAATGTCAACTTTAACAACATCTTCAATTTTTATCATCAGGATTTCAAAAATCGTACATTAAGTGAGACCTGCCACCATCCGAGATTACTCAAGAACCTTCCAATCATTTTGAACTTGTTTGTTGCACTATTCATTGCCAAGCCCTGTGAGTTGGTTTCTAAATGGTGTAGAACGCTAATTTTGATTGGGTGCATGCAAAGAGTCAATGATGCTTCATTATTTAGTTTGTGTCCTCCTTTCCTTCTATTACCAGGGAAAGGATCGGACTGAGCCAGAGTTTCAATGTTGTACATGCTTACAACCTTTGCAGAAGTATTATGGGTACTGAGGGCAGAGGCAGAGTCCAAATTATAGGACACAGTATAGAACAGGGAGAAGATACCACAGGGTCCTTTGGTCCCATAATTGACCATTTCTCTTCATATCTAAATACTTACTTCAGTCCGTCTATATCATGAGCTTCACAGAAACAAAAACTCTTTCACAAAGATATACCATTTATGACAGGTCTTAACCATTTTTCCTGTTCTTTCCTCCTCTTAATGGCGTGATTCCCTTTTTTTTTCCCAGTGCCAATTTGAAGTTAGCGCAAAGTTAAGAAGGCATCCTGAAGTCCAGCAACAATGATATCATCAAACAGGATCAGCAGGCAATCACAATGGAGTATTCTCAATCGGAAAATAAATATTTGGGACATGCACATGGAATTGTGACTGTATGATGGTACCTTGGAAACATGTGATGCTTGCTCATTGCAAAAAGTCGTGCATGGAATCTTTTAACACTGTAACTACAAAATGGTTCTTGCTTCTCAGGAAGCTGTTCCACTTTTATCTCCTGCCACAGGTATCATGGAAAGATTTACAAACCAATAATCAAGAACTGAAGAGTGTGGTGTTGAACATGATGTCAAATTAAACTAATTCCTTCTGCCTGCCTTTAGTCCATAATCTCCATTCCTTACATACTCATGAACTTATCTTAAATGGATCTATTGTATCTGCTTCCACCACCATCACATATTCCAGCTTCTTTGAAGAAGTGACCTGGAAGGTTGACAAAGGCAGGGCAGTAGATGTAGTCTATATGGAATTCAGTAGGCCTTTGATAAGGTTCCACATGGTAGGCTGCTCTGGAAGGTTACATCGCATGGAATTGACGGAAAGCTGGAAAATTGGACATCAAATTGGCTTGATGGTCAGAAGTAGAGGTAATAGTGAAAGGATGCTGGTCAGACTGGAGACCTTGACTAGTGGAGTGCCTCAGGGGTTGAAACTGGGCCCATTACTGTTTGTTACCTATATCAACGATTTGGATGAGACTGTCCAATGATTAGTAAGTTTGCTGATGAAACTAAAATAGGTGGTATTGTGGACAGTGAGGAAGGTTCTCAGAAATTGCAGCAGGAGCTTGATCAGCTGGGAAAGTGGGCTGAGGAGAAATGGCAAATGGAGTTTAATATAGGTAAGTGTAAGGTCTCGCATTTTGGAAAGTCACATCAAGGTAGGAGTTTCATGGTGATTGGTAGGACTAGTGGAACAGAGGGACCTTGGACTTCTGGTGCATGGTTCTCTAAAAGTGGAGTCATAGGTGGACAGAGCAGTGAAGGCAGCTTTTGGCACACCGTTAAGGGAGTCTTGCAGGAAAAGCAAACCAAGTCAGACAGCATCTGAAGACCAGGAGAATCAAGGCTTCGGGCATAAACTCTTCATCAGGAATGAGGCTTGTGGGCCAGGGGGCTGAGAGATAAATGGGAAGGGGATGGGGTTGGGGGTAAAGGTAACTGAGAAAGGTAGATAGGTAATGAAGACGGGGGAGAAACAGATAGATGGGAAAGATGATGGACAGTTCACGAGAGAGAGGTGCCGAGTTGGAGGCTCAAGACTGGGATAATATTGTGGGGAGGGGAAATGAGGAAATTGTTGGAATCCACATTGATCCATTGTGGTTGCAGAGTCCCCAAGGTGGAACACAAGGCATTCTTTCTCCAGGCGCTGGGTGGTAAGGAGGCGGCCAAGGACATGCATGTCCTTGATGGAATGGGAGGGGGAGTTGAAGTGTTCAGTCACGGGACGGTGGGATTAGTTGGTGCGGGTGTCCAAGAGATGTTCTTAGAAGTGATCTGCAAGTTGACATCCTGTCTCCCTGATGTAGAGGAGACCACATTGGGTGCAAATAATACAGTAGATGACATTAGTGGAGGTACAGGTAAATTTCTGACAGATGTGGTAAGATCCTTTGGGGCCTTGGACAGAGGTGAGGGGAATGGTGTGGGTGCAGGTTTTGCACTTCCTGTGGTGGCAGGGAAAGGTGTCGAGAGTGGGGTGTGAGCTGGTGGTGGAGTATGGACCTGACGAGGAAGTTGTGGAGGGAATGGTCTCTCCAGAATACTGATCGGGGTGGGGAGGGAAGGGTGTCTCTGATGGTGGGGTCTATTTGTAGTTGGCGGAGGATAATGCGATGTATGCAGAGGTTGGTGCAGTGGAAGGTGAGGACCAGGGGTGTTATGTCCTTGTTGCATTGGAAGGGGAGGGGATCAAGGGCAGTGGTGTGGGAAGTGGAGCAGATGCACTGGAGGGCATCGTTGACCACGTGGGAAGGGAAATTGCGATCTTGGAAGAAGATTGCCAAATGGGATTTTCTAAGGTGGAATTGGTTGACCTGGGAGCAGATGCGGCAGAGGTGGAGGAATTGGGAATAAGGGACGGTGTTTTTACAGGAGATAGGGTGGGAGGAGATATACTCTAGGTAGCTGTGGGTGTCGGTGGGCTTGTAGTAGATGTCTATGGTTAGTCGGTCGCCAGAGATGGAGATGGAGGTGTCCAGGAAGAGGAAGGTAGTGTCTGAGATGGCCCAGGTGAATTTGAGGTCAGGGTGAAAAGTGTTGGTGAAGTGTATGAACTGTTCAACCTCCTTGTGGGGGCATGAGGTAGCGCCGATACAGTCATCGATGTAGCGGAGGAACAGGTGGGGGTGTGGTGCCGGTGTAACTGTGGAAGATGGACTGTTCCACGTACCCGACAAAGTGGCAGGCAAAGCTGGGCCCCATGCAGGTGCCCATGGCTACCCCTTTGGTTTGGATGAAGTGGGAGGATTGAAAGGAGAAGTTGTTACGGGTGAGGACCAGTTCAGGATGAGGGTGAAAGAGTACTGGTTGGGATAGGGAGAGAGGAAGAAACGGATAGCTTAGATGCCTTTATCATGGCGGATGGATGTGCACAGGAACTGGTTGTCCAGATGAAGATAAGGTATGGGGGCCAGGGAAATAAAGATCTTGGAGGCGATGAAGAGCATGGTGGTGTCCTGAATGTAGCTGGGGAGTTCCTAGAATAAGAGGGACAAGACAGTGTCAAGATACGCAGAGATGGGTTCAGTGGGACAGGAGCAGAATGAGACAATGGGTTGACCGGGGAAGTCAGGTTTGTGAATTTTTGGTTGGACGTAGAATCGAATGGTGCGAGGTTCATGAATAATGAAGTTGGAGGATATGGATGGGAGATCCCCAGAGGTGATGAGGTTGTGAATGGTCTGGGAGATGATGGTTTGGTGATGGGAGGTGAGGTTGTGGTCAAGGGGGCAGTAGGAGAAGGTATCTGTGAGTTAGCGCCTGGCTTCAGTGGTATAAAGGTTGGTGCACTACTACTGGTTCCGCGCGCCCCCTCTCCCTACCCCTTGTCTGCAGGTTTGATGGGTTGCAGCAGAGGGAGTGGAGAGCTGCACGTTGTGAGGGCTGGAGGTTGGAGAGGGTGAGAGGGTGAGAGGGGTGGACAGGTTGAGGTGGTCAATGTCATGGCGACAGTTAGAAATGAAGAGATCGAGGGTGGGTAATAGGCCAGCACAGGGTGTCCAGGTGGATGGAGTGTGTTGGAGGTGAGAGAAGGGGTTCCCAGTTGGTGGGCGGGAATCTTGATTGAAAAAGTGGGCCCAGAGGCGGAGATGGAGGCAGCGGAAGCAATGTTCAAGGTTGCGACGTGTGTCGAACTCATTAATCTGGGAGCGGAGAGGGATGAAGGTAAGGCATTTGCTGAGGACTAAATGTTTGTCCTCAATGAGGGGAAGGTCTGGGGGAATAGTAAACACACAACAGGGTTGGGAGCTAGGACCTAGGATGGGGTTGGAAATGGGTGTGGGGGCGGAGACAGTCACTTGAGTGGGTGTGATTCTTGGGTCAGGAGTGACATTACCAGCAGAAGTGACAGTCACAAAGGGGGCAGAAGTGGAGCCTACAGTAGTGTCCATGGGAGCTGAAGTGACAGTGGAGATGGAGTTATCCATGTCCAGGTCGGTGATGTCTTTAGGGGCGGAAGTGGCTGCAGTGGCAGCAACTGGGGAGGCAGAAGTGATGTACCGAGCAGGCATCGCGACTGTGCCAGAGGTAGTGAATCTGGCAGTGGCAGTGGATCCTGCAGCGGTAGGGGAGGCGGTGATCTTCCTGGCCATTGCAGAGGTGGTTGTTAGGTTTGTGATTGCAGAGATGATGTGGTCGGCTGTGGCTGCGGTCTGTCTGGCGGCAGGGGCAGTGACCTTCATCAGCCAGGACATTGAGTATTGAAGGTGGAAAGTATGTTACAGTTGTACAGGATGTTGGTGAGGCTGGAGTATTGTGTCCAGTTTTGGTCACCTTACTATAAGAAGGATGTTATTAAACTAGAAAGAGTACAGAAGAGATTTACAAGGATGTTGCTTGAACTCAATGGTCTGAGTTATAAGGAGAGATTGGACAAGCTAGGATTATTTTCTTTAGAGCGTAGGGGACTAATGGGGGACCTATAGAGGTGTATCAGATCATGAGAAGCATGGATAAGGTGAATGCACTCAGTCTTTTCCCCAGGGTTGGGGAATCGGAGACTAGAGGGCATCAGTTTAAGGTTAGAGGGTAAAGAATAAAAAGGAACACAAGCAACAACTTTTTTTTACACAAGAGGGTGATACACATTTGGAATGAGCTGCCAGCAGAAGTGATTGAGGAGGGTACATTAACAACATTTAAAAAAACATTTGGATTAATATATGGATAGGAAAGAATTAGAAGGATGTGGGCCAAGTACAGGGAAATGGGGTTAGCGTGGATGGACAGTTTGTTCAACATGGACCTGTTTGAGTCCTACTCCATGCTGTAGGACTCTATGACTCAAAATGCTCTTGCATATTTGCACGCTCCACACAAATCTCACTATTCTCCTATCCTTCTTCTGGGTGCATACCTACGTGAAATACTCATTTAGGATCTCGCCCACATCCTCTGCCTCCAAACATAAGATCCCTACTTTATCCTTAAGTGGTCTGACCTTCTCCCTAGATATCCTCTTGTTTTTAAGATATGAATAGAATGCCTTGGGATTCTCTTTAACTTTACTTACCAAGGTCATTTATTGGCCCCTTCTTGCTCTCCTGCTTGAGTTCTTTCTTGTTTTCTTATATTCCTCACAGGCCCTGTCCAATTTTAGCTTTCTAAATCTTATATATGCTTGCTTTTACCTTTTAACTGAAGTTTGGCGAAGTTATACCACATTGACCTGTCGCAAATGTGCAGTACACATTTGTGCTGCGCTGCTAGTAATGCGCATATATCATGAATGCACGATGAAAGCCATTTTCCACATAGTGTCGTTAACCACCCCAGACTTCACCCCTCATTTCCAGATCCCTAAAGAGTTTATTTATTTGCACAAATAGGAATCAAACAAATAATTCACTTGACTTTGCTATGGCTTATAATACAAAATCAAGCCCAGCAACTATTAAAACAGTTTCAAAATCATGGAAACATTTGAAGCAACTTGGTAAAAGTTAAACTATTTTAATCTGAAGTGTGATCTTGAAGTGAAACTTCTTAACTTCTGAATGTGACATAATAACACAGATGATATATGGGTAGGAAAGGTGTAATCACAAAGTTGCCAGTGGAAGATAGAGGAAGATAGAGGAAGAGAGATGTAGTCAAATTTTGGAAAGATATGAAAGTAACAGGGTTGTTGTGGTTGGTGATTTTAATTTCCCCCATATTGATTGGGACACCCTTAGTGCCAGGGGTTTGGATGGGGAGCAATCTGTTAGGTTTGTCCAGGGTTTTTTTTTGAAACTGTGTGTGGATAATCCAGTGAGGAATGTGGCCATACTGTACTTGGTATTGGGAAATGAGCCCAGTTAAGTGATCAAAGTTTCAGTGGTGGAACATTTTGGGAATACTGATCACAATTCCTTAAGGTTTCTGATACTTATGAATAATGTCAAGAGTGGACTTCGGATGAAGGTGTTAAATTGGAGGAAGGGCAATTATATCTGAATTGGGCAAGAATTGGATTGGGAGCAGCTGTTCGAAGGTAAATTCACATCTGATATATGGGAGTCTTTTAAGGATTAGTTGATTAGAGTGCAGGACAGGCATGTTCCTGTGAAAATGAAGGACAGGAATGGCAGGATTCAGGAAGCTTGGTCAAGGTGAGATGTGTGGAAAAGTATTTCACACAAAGGGTGGTGGGTACCTGGAATATTATACCAACGGAGATAGTGGAAGTAGGAACGGTAGCAAGATTTAAGGCATATCTTGATAAGAGGCATAGATAATGCCCATGGGCAATAAGTGGTGGGTCTAAATAAGGGTAGGAATTGGTGTTGGCCTGGTAGGCCGAAAGGTTTATTCCTGTGCTGTATTCTACTGTACCCTGATGCCATGAATTGGTACTTCACTGCCAGACAAATCAATTAACTCACAGAATAATAAATCAGTAGCCATGAAAAACTGGAGATCTGACTGCCGTTTTTAAGCATAATCTCTCCTAGAATACTTGACAAACACTATTGTAGTAATAGCTGACTTAAAAAACAAGCCACACAGAATTCTTGCAAGACTTTTTTTCGAATACTGTCCACAGAAACTTTCTAGCCTGGCTAAGTTGGAGCTGAATAAATGTAAATTCTAGCTTTTAAATTTCTAAACAACATGTAATCAAAAAATATATATTTAAATAAACACACATACATAAACCAATCTTGTTAGGATTCTATTTGAACTTTATGGTTTGACCCCAACACTACATTAGTGAAACAAATTACTGATTGTAACTACTGTTTTGAAATATATTAGAACACTTCCTTTCCAGTAGGTGAAACAGACTTTTAACTCCACCTGTGCCATGACAAAATTACAGAACATTACATCTCAACTAAACGAAACACTTTATCTTTCTTTGTTACCTTGGTGTTTCATATGGTTTTGAGATTGTTTTACAATTTTGAATCTGGATTGCTAATTTTGTAAAGTATTATTTATAATTAAAATCCACATTAGGTGTTAATTAGAATGTGAAGTCAAGTGCTACCTATCTTGGTGAGCAGAAACACCTCATGAATTGCTGGATCAAAGCCAGCTTCAAACACTGGCAGAAGCAATAAGTGAATTATAAGTTCGTCAAAGGCGTCGAATTTCAGGTCATTATTTAGCTTCCTGGAGAACAGCTAATCCTCCATGTGTCTTTCTGCACACCTGTAAACATTCAGATGTATTTGTGGATACTCCAACAAAGCTAACCAAGTAGCTTCCATCTGAAGATGATTTAAATTGACAGGCTGTTAAGTCTGCATAGAAAACAACTACTCAAAACGTCATTTACTAATGGATAAAAAGAGCTATTCATATTTATCCTTCTTGGAATCTCACTAACCTTATCTTTCCTGCACACGCATTTCTGGTAAATGTCTAACAGATTGAGCTAAAATTACCTGGCAGCTGGCAGGACATAACTCCACCTATTTAATTTATAAATGTCTTAGCTTATTTAATGTAAATCGAGAAAGTACTCTTCCTTCACTCATGATTAGTTATACAGCTGAACCACTTTTATCAGGTTCTTCAAGTTGATTTGGCGACACCTTGTTATTTTACAAATGTAATATTTCCTGAAATTAAAGGAGTAATGTCCTTTTAAATAGTCCTGTTGACATACACAAGTTCTTCTCCTTATCACTTATTTTACCAAAGGTGAAAGAAGGTGAAAGGAGAAACCGAGACAAGGTTCACAGGAACTTATTTGTCATCCTTTTGCTTGCAAATTAAGAATTTAAATGTACATTTATTCAAGTAAGTTATTTTATTTGTTCATCCACAAACAGCCGCCCTTTGAGACAGGATAAACGCAACTGTCACCAAAGCCTGTGCTCATTTGCACAAGGCCGTGGTGTTCTCACGTCATGCAGGACAACATGATTGCTGGAAGCTGAGTCACTCATAGCAGCAATCAGCATTCAGTGCTACTGCCAGCAAAACAGCAGAAACATAATAGAATAAATTCCCCACGTACAATTAAAATCATGCACATTTTATGAAAAAAAAATCATGGAGAGAATTTAAGGCTGTAGTCTGATGTGGAATTTAAGATTGTTGCTATCAATCACTTGACCTTTGCTCTCACTGTACATGATATCATCTGTAGCCCAAGATTAAACCACTGTAATTACTCCCAAGTAATCAATATTTTCTGCATTATGGAGCTGAAGTTTCAAAGAACTTTGGGAAACTATGTTAAGCATTAAATCATGATCAATCTCTTTCTTAGTTTTCATACGGAGAATTAAAATTAGTAAAATGAGAAAATAGTTGACGGTGAATCTTAAAATAAATTACCTTGGATTAACTGTATTTTGCTTTCAATGTTTCAATTTAAACAATTAACATGGAAATCCATACATAAAAACAAGAGAGTACCAATAAAAGTAAAAGTCTGTGCCTTGAAATTTCTGAGTAAATCTTGGTGAGGTGAATCAGGTGCATTTGACCTCAGCCTGCCCAATTCCATGAAATGAAGTCCATTAAAAATCCTCTAGTCAGAATAATTTCATTCGCTATCTTTATCACTGCTTCCAGCATAACTGAGGTATCTGTCTGAGTTGTGACTGGGGCAATTTTACTGCACCATCGTGTTACAGTGCGAGCTGCTTACAGGGCTCTGGAGGCAAAACAAAACTATGAAATGTATGGCGGTGAAATTCAATTCTATACTGCCGCTGGTGCCAGGGCTACAAAAGGGCTGAACTCCAAAAATATCAACCAGGATGCTTTCCACAGTGTGCTGAACCTGACAAGCTGCAAGCTTGGGTGTGCTGTACATGCACCAAAAACGTTCAGACTTGGTGAACTATAATGTCAAGTAACCTCTACTGCTGATTTGGCACAAGATGATCTGCCATTTTGGCTTACTCAGGTGCAGTGACTGCTCTCTATTAAGCATTCCAGCTGAACATGCATTCAGCTATACAAGGGACCAGTGAGTACAAATTAAAGGGAGAGCCAGCTAGGTTATAAGTGAATTGTTTTTCATTTTGGTTTGCAGATCCATTTGGAATGCTGAGTTCACTATTATTGGAAGAGGTGTAAAATATTTTAAATAACTTAATAGCAACATTTAGAAATGTATAATATGACCAGTCAACATGGCTTCATGAAGGAGAAATCAAGTCTGACAAATTTATTAGAATTCTGTGTAAAGATAGTAAACAGGATGGATGAATTTGGATTTCCGAGAGTTTGATAAGTTACTGCATGTGAACCACTTAATAAGAGACCATGGTGTTTGGGGTTCTTATTTGCATGGATGGAAGATTAGCTAACCAATAGAAGAAAGAAAGTTGGGAATAAAGGGGCATTTTCAGATTGGCAACTTGTAACCAATGGAATGCCACAGGAATCAATGCTGAAGCCATAATTTTTACAATATATGTTAGTTCTTGGATGATGGAGATGAATGCGCTATTGTCAGGTTTACGGATGTAAATTGAATCTAGACCCCTACATTTTAATGGGGAGATCTTCTGTTTTGGAGAGAACAATCTGTTGATTAACATCCAATTACTATACAATAGATAGAGTTTAATTTAGATTAATGTGATGTGTTGCATTTTGGTAAGACGAACTAGAGCAGGCCTTATACAGTTAATGTTATGGCCCTGGGAAGTGTTGCTGAACAAAGAGACCGAGGGATGCAGGTGCATAGTTCCCTGAAAGTGGAGTTGCAGGTGACAGGGTGGTCAGGAAGGCATTTGGCATGCTTGTCTTCATTGGTTAGTACATTGGGTAGGAGTTGGGAGGTCATGTTGTAGCTGTACAGGACATTGGTGAGGCCACTTTTACAATATTATGTGCAATTCTGGTCTCCCTGCTATAGGAAAGATGTTGTTAAACTTGATAGGGTCCAGAAAAGATTTACAAGGATGTTACAAGGGTTGGAAGGTTGGAGCTGTAGGGAGGGGCTGAATAGGCTGGGATTTTTATCCCTGGAGAATCAAAGGGAGAGAGGTGACCTTATAAAGGTTTATAAAATTATGAAGAGCATGGATAGGGTGAATAGCCAGGGTCTTTCCCCAGGGTAGGGGGAGAAAAAAGAACTAGAGGGCATTGGTTTAAGGTGAAGGGTGAAAGATTTGAAAGGGACCTGAGGAGCAACCTTTTCATGCAGAGGATGATACATGTGTGGATTGAACTGCCAGAGGAAGTGGTGGAGGCTTGTACAATTACAACATATAAAAGGCATCTGGATGGGTATATGAATAAAAAGGGTTTAGAGGGATTTAGGCAAAATGCTGGCAAATGGCATTTCCGGTTTGCACAGACAAGTTGGACCGAAGGTTCTGTTTCTGTTCCGTATAACTCCATGACTCTTTGACCCTTTGACAAGCCCAGAAGATCCTTTTAGTAAATGTCTGGTATTCTGGCAATAGCCTTGGCACATTCATCCTGTGATATTCATTACCTAGACCCAGTATCCTTGTTCTCCACTCCTCCAACTCGTCCATATGTGAAGCCAGAGGCTGACTGTTGGGTGTCATTTGATATTTGCTCTACACCTCAGAAATAACATTCCTCTGCTAGCCATTCCCACAAGGATAAGACACCTCCATACAGAGAAATGAAGTAATCAAGAATATCATGGAGGAGAAAGTGAGGACTGCAGATGTTGGAGATCAGAGCTGAGCATGTGTTGCTGGAAAAGCGCAACAGGTCAGGCAACATCCAAGGAGCAGGAGAATCGATGTTTCGGGCATGAGTTCCTGAAGAAGGGCTCATGCCCGAAACGTCAATTCTCCTGCTCTTTGGATGCTGCCTGACCTGCTGTGCTTTTCCAGCAAGAATATCATGGAGCAAACCATGAGGTGAAGTAGTGGTTCTATTGTCTAGGCAGTGTGGGATAACCTCTCTCGTACTCATTGAATGAGTTTCCAAGTTCATGATGATCTGCTGCATCTTCAGGAACCCTACTAACATGAGAATGCAGCTCTTGCAAATGTTCAGAGCCTAGCTTGGGAGAAGATAGGAAAAGGGCACGAGCTGATTATGAGAAAATTCTGACTCCAGTTCCCCTGAGATTGTAAACCAACTTCACAATTATTGTACTATTTTCCACCTTTCAGTCCGTAAATGCACCATCCTCAAAACTAGTAAAATGAAAGCTACCATTGAAAAGCCATTCCATAATAACTTTATGCAACAATGGTCACCATGGTACCATAAAGGAATGCAAGCTGTCTGCCTAACGAGACTAGGCATGTTGTCAGCTTGGATCCTGAAAAGCAGTCACATCAAACCTTTTACCTTACTTGATTTTTGCCAGCTTTGAAGTGAGGGAAGTGCATATATCATAATACCCACAGTTATCATAAATTAGAAATGTTTCTGCCCATTTGTTGGTACTTGTATTGAATCTCTGAAAGTGTTAAGCTTTCTTTTGGAGATGTGGTTTCCTAATTAAGGAAAGAAGTATGACTGGATGGTTGCATGACCAATCACTGGGCACATACTGGCTCATTGCTATTTTTTGTAGCAAACTCTATTGGGCATGCATCAATGTGAAAATTGTCATTTCTGAGTGGCTTATATTTTCCTTTTAGAAGTGATCCTTACTCTCAATTGTGCAGAGCCAAATAATGGGGAAAAAAACCCAGTGTGTGCCAGCTGTCTGTTCCTATCCAACTTCTGAAGGATATCATCTTATGATGTCCCCCGCGCTCTCTGAGCATAAACAGTGGGTATGTGAGAGGTCTTTGGACTGGTTCCTTCAGATTTTCAGTAACTGTTTTCAAAATGAACTAATTCCAAAAAATTATTATCTTGGATTTGTGATCCCTAAAGCAAGCATTGCAACTATGAGACCATTAATAAAAGATGGTCTCACTCTCCCTATGGTTTTTGTTACTGTATTGTCCTCAGCAGGACAGCCTTTGAAGATTCAATCAAACACATTGCATAATTTATTTGGATTGGTAAGTATCTTAATCCCACTTTCCAGTGCCTAAAAATGCCATTTTCTCATTGTGGTTGCCTTAATGAAATTCTAACAGCATTGCATCCTTGGGAAGCATGCATTTTTCATTGCTTTTATTTAGGATAAATTTCATTCCAGGTGCTTGTGTAATAAAGAGCTATAGTGTACCTCCTAGTTTCTGATGAAGGACAATATCTAATAATATGTCTTTGAAGCACTGTGGGACTGGAGCTGAGTGGGAGCAAATGGAGACTAGTCTGGCATGATAAAAAAAATATAAAAATTTACCTCATGGATTTGAGGCCTTCACTTTGGGAGGGAGTGGAGAGCAGCCTGGGAAGGTTAGGGATATAAAAACTTACCTTGCAGATTTGGGACCTTCTCTTTGGGACTGGAGCAGAAGGCAGCCTAGGAAGGTAAGAGATTCTGATTCAAAATGGTTATGACTGAGGAGAAACTGAAAAGTGACATCATAGGAGGACTATGATTTGATTGGCTAATAGAGTCTGCTAAATTTGATTCTGTGTTAAATTGAATCTTGTTAATTTATTGGTTGCAACTTGCATAAGCAGAGATACAAAAACAGTTAAAAATTTGAAAAAAGAACAAATTCAAAACGAATTAAATAAATAAGGATGGAGGGTCAGGTGATATGTCTTTTCTGCATGATGTGGTAGCTGGTATGTTCCATTGTGATTCCCAGTGACCCTGTCTATCATAAATGTTGGTTGTTGGAAGACCTCTGGCTCAGAGTCGATGAACTGGAGTCTGAGCTTCAAACACTGTGACACATCAGAGAGGGGGAAGAGTTAGCTGGATGCTATGTTTCAGGAGACAGTTACACCATGTAGACTAACTAACTTGAATTCAGCCAGTGGTCAGGGGCAGGAGGGTGTGGTTGTGAGTGAGGCAGGTAGAGGGATCCAGGAGGTAGAGTTGCAGGAGCCTCAGCCCTTTTTCTTGTCCAACAGGTTTAAGGGTTTTGCTCGCCCTGTGTGGATGGAAATGGGGACTGCAGGGACGATGAGCTGACTGACAACAGTACATGGTGCAGGGAGCCATTCAAATGGGGGGAGAGAAGAGAAATGTTGTTGTAATCTGGGATAGCATAGTTAGAAGCATAGACAGTGTTCTCTGTGACCAGGATCGAGAGTCCCAAAGGTTGTGTTGCCTGCCCAGTGCTCGGGGTTTGGGATATCTCCTCTGGGCTGCAGAGGAACACAGATAAGACTAGGGCAGAGATTCTGATAAGGATGCATGAACAGCTAGGAGCTAAATTAAAAAGCAGAACCAAAAGGTAATAATCTCTGGATTACTATCTGAGCCATGAACAAATTGGAACAGGGTCAATAAGATTAGACAGGTAAAAGATTGGTATCAGAGAAATAGGTTTGAATTCATGGGATGTTGGCACCAGCACAGAGGAAGAAGGGACCTGTTCCGATGGGATGATCTTCATCTGAACAGTGCTGGGACCACAGTCCTAGCGAATCATATAACTTAGGGTATAGACGGGGCTTTAAACTAAATTGGCAGGGGGAGGGTTCAGTTAAAGGGGAAATTAATTTAAATTAAAGGAGAACATAAGAGTGCAGAACTCAGGGAAGGTTATTAAAATCTCCAGCACAGACACAAATAGGACAGTGTATGGAAAGGGTTAGCAATCAAACTTCAAGCACACTGGACAAATGTCAATGAGAAGAGGGACAGTTAATACAGGACTCGAGGTGTTATATCTGAATGCACCCATTGTACGGAATTAGGAAAATGAGCTTGTGGCATAGATCGAAATTGGCAGGTATGATGTGGTGGGTATCACGGAGACATGGCTGCAAAGGGATCGGGATTGGAAGCTGAATATTCAAATTATGTATCCTATTGAAAAGGTAGACAGGTGGGCAGACAGAGGTGGTGGAGTTACCTTACTAGTGAGAAATGAAGTTAAAGCAATAGTAAAAAAAACAAAGCAGGGTCAGATGCTGTAGAATCTGTGTGGGTAGAATTGAGGAATGACAATGGTTAAAAAAAAATCATTTAGGGTTATTTACAGACCTCCAAACAGTTGACAGGAGTTGGGGCATAAGATACACCCGGAGATAGAAAAGATGTGTCGGAAAGGCAAAGTTACAGTGATCATGTGGGATTTCAATATGCAGGTGGACTGGGAAAATCAGGTTGGTAATGGATGGGAAGAAAAGGAATTTGTGGAATGTTAAGGGATGGCTTTTTGGAACAGTTTGTGGTGGGGCTCACTAGGGAATGGGCAAGACTGGATTTAGTGTTGTGCAATGAGGTAGATTTGATAAGTGAACTTAAGGTGAAGGAACCCTTAGGAAACAGTGATCATAATATGATTGAACTTACTCTGCAATCTGAGAGGGAGAAGATAGAATCAGAGGTAACAGTATTATAGCTGAATAAAGGCAACTCCAGAGGCATGAGGGAGGGGCTGGGGAGAATTGACTGGGAGAGGAGCATAGCAGGAAAGACAGTGAAACAACAATGGCAGGACTGTCTGAGAGTAATTCAGGAGACACAGCAGAGATTCATCCTGAGAAAGAAGAAGCTTGGTACAGGGAGAATGAGGCAACCATGGCTGATTAGGGAAGTCAGGGATAGCATAAAAGCAAATGGCAGTGGGAAGCCAGAGGATTAAGAAGCTTACAAAGACCAACAGAGGGCAACAAAAAAAGAAATAAGGAGGGAGAAGACTAAGTACGGGGCTAAGCTGTCCAGTAAAATAAAGGAAGACTGTAAGAATTTCTTTAGATATATAAAGGGCAAAAGAGAGACAAAAGTGGACATTGGATGGCTGGAAAATGATGCTGGGAAGATAGTAGTAAGGAACAAGGAAATGGCTGAGGAATTGAATAATTACTTTGTGCCAGTCTTCATGGTGGAAGACATGAGTAATATCCCAACAATTCAAGAGAGTGAAGGGGCAGAGCTGAGTATAATGGTATTACCAAGGATTAAAACTGAATGATGGATAAATTGCCTGGACCAGATGGACTACACCCAAGAGTTCTAAAGGAGATAGCTAAAGAGATAGTGCAGGTGTTAGTGGTGATCTTTCAGGATTCTCTAGAATCAGGAAGAGTCCAAGAGGAGTGGAAAATTGCTAATGTGACACCCCTGTTTAAAAAGGGAGTAAGGCAAAAGATGGAAAATTACAGACTAATTAGCCTAACCTTGGTCATGGGTAAGATGCTGGAGTCCATTTTGAAGGACGAGATTTCTGAATACATGGAAGTTAATGGTAAAACAGGGCAAAGTCAGCGTGGTTTCCTCAAGGGGAGGCTACGTTTGACAAATCTGCTAGAATTCTTTGAGAAAATAATGAGCCGGTTAGACCAAGGAGAGTCAATGGATGTTATCTACTTGGACTTCAAAAAGGCCTTTGACAAGGTGCCACATTGAAGAATACTGAATATGATAAGGAGTCAGAAGCAATGTGCTAGCATGGAACAAAGCTTGGCAGAAAGCAGAGAATAGGGATAAAAGGGTCCCTCTCAGGGTGGCAGCCAATGACTAGTGGTGTTCTGCAAGGCTCAGTGTTGAGACCACAATTTTTCACTTTATACATTAACAATCTCGATGTAGGAACTCAGGGCATTCTGGCTAGACTTGGGAATTCTAGTCCAAGATTATTTCAAGGTAAAAAGCAAATTACTGCGGATGCTGGAATCTGAAACCAAAAGAGAAAATGCTGGAAAATCTCAGCAGGTCTAGCAGCATTCTCTCAAGGTAAGCTTGCAGGTAGAGTCAAATGCAATGATGACATTTACTATGAGAGTAGTTGAATATAAAAGCAAGGATGTACTTCTGAGGATCTATAAAACTCTGGTCAGACCATATCTGAAGTACTGTGTGCAGTTTTGGGCCCCATATCTCAGGAAGGATGTACTGGCTCTGGAGCATGTTCAGAGGAGGTTCACGAGAATGGTCCCAGGAATGAAAAGCTTAACAAATGAGGACTGTTTGAGGACCCTGGGTTTATAGGCAATGGAGTTTAGTAAGATGAGGGGGGATCTAACTGAAACATACAGAATACTGAATGGCCTGGACAGAGTAGATGTTGGGAAAATGTTTACATTTGTTAGAGAGACTAGGACCTGAGGACATGGCCTTAGAGTAAAAGGAAGACCTTTCTGAATGGAGGTAAGGAGGAACTTCTTGATCCACACAGTAGTGAATGTATAGAATTCATTGCCACAGAAGGCTGTGGAGGCCAGGTCATTGAGTTAATTTAAGACTGATAGTTAGATTCTTGAGTATTAAGGGGATTGAGGGTTATGAGGAGAAAGTAGGAGAATGGAATGAGAAAATTGTCAACCATGATTGAATGACAGAGCAAATTGGATGGCCTAAGTTGTGTTCCTATGTCTAATGGTCTTATGTTCTGATATCTATCTTTATTGCCTCTGTTTTTATGCACAGGATTTGAGCATTCCTGTTAGGATGAAAAATTATTACCATCTCTAATTGCCCTTGTGATACAATTCAATGGTCTTCTGGACAGTTCATAGGGCAGTTAAGTGTCATACACATTGCCTAAGTTCTGGTGTCACATAAAGCCCAGATCAGGTAAGGACAACAAATTTCCTGAAAGACTTTAGTGAGCGGAATGGATTTTTATGACAAGTCCCAGTCATAGATGGTAGCTTTATTTAATTTGATTATAATTTAATTAATCAAAGTTATGTTCTCTGGTTGCCTTGGCACGTTTTGAATTTATATCTGCAGATCATTAGTTATAATTCAAGCTTCTCAATCACAAGTTCAGTAACATAGCCACAATGTCACTCTCCTCCTCATTCACACAAGATCATTTGGAAAATGAATTTTTAGAAGAAACAGACTTGGAAACTTTTAGTTCTGCTATGTTCTGAGATGGTGTTGAATCATACTATTTTCTTCTGTTCTACTCACTTCAGGTAATTTTGAAACAGAATGAAGGAGGATCCTTACAGAAAAATTGCGGTCCTAGTGGAGCAGTACATTGGTTTTCTACTTGTATGTGCTCTGTTAGTAGCATGTTGAGGGAGGCAGCTGAAGAGATTATGCCTGTATCCACCACACCCTATTTCTATTGTTGGATATCAGTTCCTGACAGATGACTTCTTGGGAGAAGACTATGATTTCTTCCATATATTTTGCACTTGTCAACACAGCAATTCAGTGTACAGATAATCATCATGTTCAAAGTATTTATTGTCTTCTGAAGAATGTTTTGGATTTTGGTACAGATCGTGTTAATAATCTGTTCCTCCTCATTGCACTTCACTGCATTCCAGTCTTGTGGCACCAGATGGTGCTGCCAACACAGCCTGATTAGCTGTGGAAGACCGTCTAAATAGAAATAATTTAGTAAATATGGCTGGTTGAATTAAATTACATCTATTCAGATACTTTCCTCCTTACCATATTATTATCTATACTGATTGTTGGTGTACCGTGCACTATGAATGAGATTTTGATGCCTTCTGAAGAAGTATGAAGATTGGATTCCTCAGCTTGTTTGAAGAGATTCAAGGACCAAATTATTGGGTGACACCATTGAATCACTTGATATGAAAGATGAAAATTTTATAAAAATTTGTCATAAAGATACTTGGATATTATTTTAGAACAACTGAACTGCTTAAGCTGTAGAGAAATGTCTGTTCTTATTATTCTACAAATTTCTTGGGGACCATAAGGGATAGTATTATCTGTACTAATCTTTCATAATTATTTTCTGTTTCTCTCAGGATTTCTTATTTTATTTGATAGAAGCAAATATAGGTTTCAGAAGGATTTTGTTGGTTCTAAATGTCTAAATTAATGATAGTTTTTTTTGTTGGAAGAAAATTAATTATCTTACGTATTCCATTTCTAAATTCCTCAAGGACATTTTTCTCCAGTGCAGTGTGTTGTTCTAACTGCCTAAGTGGTGATTGCCGAGCTAGAAAAGCAAAAGATTTTAGATAAGATTTACTTCAGAATTCAAAATAATTTAAAGTTGCATGCATAAAGTCAATACGCAGACGACAAGGAAATGAAATGTTGCACCAGATACTGTTGGATCATGCTTGGAGTATGGAGTAGTTAGTTACAACCCAGATACTCGAAAGACATTACATTTCTTGAGAAAGTTCGATACCTGGTTTCTCAGTTCACTACAAACATTTACTTGCAAAATACTCATGTCTTTTTGGTGGATATTCCACTTGACTGGCATAGTCTCCAGAGCGGATAAAAATGTCCACTGCTTCAAATGCCTCTACAAAATTTCAAGTTAACAATAAAATACTTCTAAGCAGTACATTGAGCCCAAAAGTGACTAAGCTTTATTGTTCTTTACTAAGAGCATTGAATATAGGAGTTGGGAGGTCATGTTGCAGCTGTACAGGACATTGGTTCGGCCAGTTTTGGAATATTGTATGCAATCCTGGTCTCCCTCCTATAGGAAGGATGTTGTAAAACTTGAAAGGGTTCATGAAAGATTTGCAAGGACGTTGCCAAGGTTGGAGGGCTTGAGCTATAGGGAGAGGCTGAATAGGCTGAAGCTGTTTTCCCTCGAGCGTCGAAGGCTTTGGGGTGACCTCATAGAGTTTATAAAACCATGAGGGGCATGGATAGGATTAATAGACAAGGTCTTTTGCTTGGGTAGACGAGTCCAAAATTAGAGGTCATAGGTTTAATGTGAGAGGGGAAATATTTAAAAAGGACCTGAAGAGCAACTTTTTCATGCAGAGGGTGGTGTGTGCATAGAATGAGCTGTCAAAGGAAGTGGTGGAGGCTAGTACAATTCCAACATTTAAAAGGCATCTGAATGGGAATATGAATAGGAATGGCTTAGAGAAATATGGTCCAAGTGTTGGCAAATGGGACTAGATTAATTTAGGATATCTGGTTGGCATGGACGAGTTGGACCGAAGGGTTTGTTTCCATGCTGTAAATCTCTATACTCTATGACACTATAACATTTCTAACTCTATACAGCCCAACTTGTTTTTTTCACTAACTCCCTTTTTACAAGCACAATTAATTAGTGGAATAATCCTTCACAGAACTTGATCTTCAAGACACGTTTAAGCATTTTGTTAATTAATACGATCATTGACTGCACCTAATGTGCACCTCCTGTGAAAATTCCCTAGTGGAAACCTACAGTGAAAAACTTTACCAAGTACCATAAAGCTAAAAGAAACAGAAGAATTGTAGGTTTACAAAGAGGGAAAATGGGCAAATGAAACATTTAAATGAACGAAAAGAAATCAAAATGATTTAATGGTTATAAATATTTTGTACCTTGGATTATTTTTAAAAAACATATGATTCCAAATGGAGATATTGCTTTAAAAAAGCATTAGAGCAGTTTATTTGGAGATGATCAACCCTACAGATGCTAGAATTAGTCCTAGGCTTTGATTGTAAGCATGAAGGCTGAAATTCCTAAAAAGTCAATCTTTTGATTTATCAAGGAAACAACGTTTAAAAAAAAGACAGAAGGTTCTTAGAATGGAAGTGATTTTTTTGTTCTGCACTTATCCCTCAACCATCAGAACCAGAAACATGACCTGGGTGTTGTGTGGTCTTGCCCTGAGTAAATTGGCTGATGCATTTTCCTAAATTACAACATTTTAAAACACTTCATTTGCCGTGAAGGACATTGAGGTGTTTTGATATATTGGAATATTCTACATACTTACAATGTTATTATTCTTTCTTGTTATCACTTCATCAATACTATGTATATATAACAATGAGTGATAATTTACGTTAATAATGGTGATAAATATGCTGTTATTGGCATACAGAAAATCGAATCAAATGTTTCTTCCTGTCAATGATATTTATTCTTGTGAAGCAGTTTTATATATAGTAGGACATCTTTTGGAATATTGTATAAACTTCCAAGGAAAAGCCATCTGCATAGACATTGAGTTCCAAAAATTATAGCAAACAATGTAAGCTTCTTAAAGAACGTAGGATTGTTGAAATACAATCAATAGCCAGAATGGGCTTTCAAACTGTGGAATATCAAAGCTAGTGATGAAAATGATATTACTGTGGTAATGGAATGATGAAGAAAAGGTCTATCCTGTTTGGAATAAAGCATATCAAACATTTTCAAAATCATTCCAGAATCTGAAGCATCTTTGAAGTTCCAGTTTGTTTAGAATACAGTTTGTCTTTTTCTGCAATCTTCCATAATAAAATTTATTGAAAAACCTCTGTATATAAATCTAACTTAAACAGAATACCAATAACTTTTTTGATAATAACTTGTAGTTGCTCCAGTCTTTTCGAAAATGATATTTAACATGTCTGCTTCCAAAGATCCACAACATTTTTATTGACATTTACAATCTTGACTCAAGTTGATCTTTCCTTTATCTTGATAGAGAGTTCAAAATCACTTTTCTGAACACAGATGAAACATTGGGAAAATTCTGATTTATATAAACTTGTTTCAAGGAAGGATAGTTAAATGTGGACTATCCTTCCATCCAGTGAAGGGTGTTAAAGCATGTCACTGGAACCTAAAGTAGCTTGCCTGGAAGAATGTCAATGACCAAGAGACACTTGCCCAAACAGGGTGGGATATGACAGCCCCAAGACATTCCAGAGCTTTCTGGAGGATTGCATTTGTTTGATGAAGTAGACTGTGTACGGTGTCAATGGCAGTGTGATCTGGCATCACCCAGAGGCAGTGAAACTGCATAATATTATGTGGTTGGGCACACTTGGCAGACTAGATGGGGTCTGTGGCCAATTTGCACAGCACACTCAGTAACTAATTACCTGTGGTTCAGTAATTAATTATAGACTCCTCTCCCTGGTGGATATTGTTCAGTGGTTATAGATAATGGGGCTGATAATGCACTCATGTACTGTGGCACTGATGCTGCCAAGGTAATATTTGTGCTCTACACAAATGGTTTAACCTCAGGATAATGCAAGGTCAGATTATTTACACAAATCACTGGTGCTCCGGTGTATATTGTTCATGAAGCACTGGGAATGCCAGAGTTGCACTGTTGAATATCAGCAGCCTGCAAAGAAGTGCTGGCTTCCTCTTGTGCAATAAGCACTTACCTAGCATGGGAAAGTGGACATTGGGCAGTAGGAAATTGCTACGGAGATACCAAGGGAGGTGTAGAGGTACTTGAATTTGTTAGGCCACCTTTCAGTTGCAGCTTTCCCCCCACCCTCCCTTTCATGCCTAATTGAAACTAGGTGCTGTGTATCTGGAAAGGTGCTCAAATACTACATTCACATGACAAGTTGGTGAATTAGGAGAAAGTGAGAACTGCAGATGCTGGAGATCAGAGCTGAAAATGTGTTGCTGCAAAAGTGCAGCAGGTCAGGCAGCAGCCAAAGAGCAGGGGAATCGGCGTTTCGGGCATGAGCCCTTCTTCAGGAATGAGGAAAGTGTGCCAAGCAGGCTAAGATAAAAGGTAGGGAGGAGGGACTTGGGGGAGGGGTGTTGGAAATGCGATAGGTGGAAGGAGGTTAAGGTGAGAGTGATAGGCCGGAGTGGGGGTGGGGGCAGAGAGGTCAGGAAGAAGATTGCAGGTTAGGAAGGTGGTGCTGAGTTCGAGGGTTGGGACTGAGACAAGGTGGGGGGAGGGGAAATGAGGAAACTGGAGAAGTCTGAGTTCATCCCTTGTGGTTGGAGGATTCCTAGGCGGAAGATGAGGCGCTCTTCCTCCAGCTGTCGTATTGCTATGGTCTGGCGATGGAGGAGTCCAAGGACCTGCATGTCCTTGGTGGAGTGGGAGGGGGAATTGAAGTATTGAGTCACGGGGTGGTTGGGTTGGTTGGTGCGGGTGTCCCAGAAGTGTTCTCTGAAACGTTTGCAAGTAGGTGGCTTGTCTCCCAAATATAGAGGAGGCCACATCGGGTGCAGCGGATGCAGTAAATGATGTGTGTGGAGGTGCAGGTGAATTGTTGGCGGATATGGAAGGACCTCTTGGGGCCTTGGAGGGAAGTAAGGGGGGAGGTGTGGGCGCAAGTTTTGCATTTCTTGCGGTTGCAGGGGAAGGTGCCGGGAGTGGAGGTTGGGTTGGTGGGGGGTGTGGACCTGACGAAGGAGTCACAGAGGGATTGGTCTTTTCGGAATGCTGATCGGGGAGGTGAGGGAAATATATCCCTAGTGGTGGGGTCCGTTTAGAGATGGCAGAAATGACGACGGATGATATGACGTATATGGAGGTTGGTGAGGTGGTAGGTGAGGACCAGTGGGGTTCTGTCCTGGTGGCTATTGGAGGGGCGGGGCACCAGGGTGGAGGAGCAGGAAGAGGAGGAGCTGCAGTGGAGAGTATCGCCGATCACGTCTGGGGGAAATTGCGGTCTTTGAAGAAGGAGGCCATCTGGGTTGTACGGTATTGGAACTGGTCCTCCTGGGAGCAGATGTGGCAGAAATGAAGGAGCGGTAGGAGGAGGTGTCCGCGAGCTGGCGTTCAGCCTCAGCGGTGTAAAGGTCAGTGCGCCAAACTACTACCGTGCCTCCCTTGACTGCTGGTTTGATAGTGAGGTTGGGGTTGAAACGGAGGGAGTGGAGGGCTGCACATTCTGAGGGTGAGAGGTTGGAGTGGGTGAAACGGGTGGAGATGTTGAGGCGGTTAATGTCGTGGTGGCAGTTGCCTATGAAGAGATCGAGGGCAGGTAAGAGGCCAGCATGGGGTGTCCAGGTGGATGGGGTGTGCTGGAGCGGGAGAAGGGGTCGTCAGAGGGTGGGCGAGAATCCTGGTTGAAGAAGTACGCGCGAAAGCGAAGGCGGAGGAAGAATTGTTCGACATCTCGCCACGTGTTGAACTCGTTAATCCGAGAGCGTAGGGGAATGAAGGTGAGGCCTCTGCTGAGGACTGATCTTTCATCCTCAGAGAGGGATAGTTCTGGAGGGATGGTGAAAACACGGCAGGGCTGGGGGCTAGGACCTGGTGTGGGGCTGGAGCTAGGAGTGGGGGCGGGGTTAGGCATGGGGTGGGAATCGGCATGGGGGCGGGGTTAGGCGTGCGGACGGAGATCGGCATGGGGGTGGGGACTCATGCCGCTTGGTCATCGTGCAGGTGAGTGATGTCACTGGTGGCAGAAGTGGCTGCAATGACGGCAACCTGGGGGCGGAAGTGGCTGTGGCGATGGCAGAAACGGTGTTGTTCCCAAACCATCATCTCCCAGACCATCCATAACCTCATCACCTCAGGGGATCTCCCATCCACCGCCTCCAACCTCATAGTCCCACAACCCCGCACCGCCCGTTTCAACCTCCTGCCCAAAATACACAAACCTGATTGCCCCGGCCGACCCATTGTCTCAGCCTGGTCCTGCCCCACCAAACACAACTCTGCCTACCTTGACACGGTCCTGTCCCCCTTAGTCCAAGAACTCCCCACCTACGTTCGGGACACCACCCACGCCCTCCACCTTCTCCATGATTTTCCTTTCCCCGGTCCCCTACGCCTTATCTTCACCGTGGACATCCAGTCCCTGTAGACCTCCATCCCCCATCACGAAGGACTCAAAGCCCTCCACATTTTCCTTTCCTGCCGTACCAACCAGTACCCTTCCACTGACACCCTCCTTCGACTGACTGAACTAGTCTTCACTCTGAACAACTTCTCTTTCCAATCCTCCCCCTTCCTCCAAACCAAAGGAGTATACATGGGCATGCGCATGGGCCCCAGTTATGCATGCCTCTTCGTAGGATACGTAGAATAGTCCATTTTCCGCAGCTACACTGGCACCACCCCCCACCTTTTCCTCCGCCATATCGATGACTGTATCGGAGCTGCCTCGTGCTCCCACGAGGAGGTTGAAAAGTTTATCCACTTTACCAACATCTTCCACCCCAACCTCAAATTTACTTGGATCATCTCAGACTCTTCCCTCCCCTTCCTAGACCTCTCCATTTCTATCTCGGGCAACCGAATCAACACTGACATTTACTATAAACTGACCGACTCCCACAGCTACCTAGACTACACCTCCTCCCACCCTGCCCCCTGTAAATACGCCATCCCATATTCCCAATTTCTTTGTCTCTGCCGCATTTGCTCCCAAGAGGACCAGTTCCAATACCGTACAACCCAGATGGCCTCCTTCTTCAAAGACCGCAATTTCCCCCCAGACGTGATCGGCGATGATCTTCCCCACATCTCCTCCACTTCCCACTCCTCCACCCTGGTGCCCTGCCCCTCCAATCGCCACCAGGCCAGAACCCCACTGGTCCTCACCTACCACCCCACCAACCTCCATATACATCATATCATCCGTTGTCATTTCCGCCACCTCCAAACGAACCCCACCACCAGGGATATATTTCCCTCCCCTTCCCTATCAGCGTTCCGAAAAGACTACTCCCTCTGTGACTCCCTTGTCATGTCCACACCCCTCACCAACCCAACCTCCACTCCCGGCACCTTCTCCTGCAACCGCAAGAAATGCAAAACTTGCGCCCACATCTCCCCCCTTACTTCCCTCCAAGGCCCCAAGGGATCCTTCCATATCTGCCACAAATTCACTCAGCACCTCCACACACATCATTTACTGCAACCACTGCACCCGATGTGGCCTCCTCTATATTGGGGAGACAGGCCGCCTACTTGTGGAACGTTCCAGAGAACCTCTCTGGGACACCCGGACAAACCAACCCAACCACCCCGTGGCTCAACACTTCAACTCCCCCTCCCATTTCCCTAGGACATGCAGGTTCTTGGACTCCTCCATCGCCAGACTATAGCAACACGACGGCTGGAGGAAGAGCGCCTCATCTTACGTCTATGAACCCTCCAACCACAAGGGATGAACTCAGACTTCTCCAGTTTCCTCATTTCCCCTCCCCCCACCTTGTCTCAGTCCCAACCCTCAAACTCAGCACCACCTTCCTAACCTGCAATCTTCTTCCTGACCTCTCCGCACCCACACCCACTCCAGCCTATCACCCTCACTTTAATCTACTTCCACCTATCGCATTTCCAACGCCCCTCCCCCAAGTCCCTCCTCCCTACTTTTTTCTTAGCCTGCTTGGCACACTTTCCTCATTCCTGAAGAAGGAGTCATGCCCGAAACGTCGATTCTCCTGCTCCTTAGATGCTGCCTGACCTGCTGCACTTTTCCAGCAACACATTTTCAAGTTGTTGAATTAATCAAGCAAAATAAGTTTGGGATCCTAAATAACCCAATGCAGAACATGTTATAGACTTCTGAATCCTTTTCTTTGCTTCTTGCTTTAGGGTTTGCTGAGCATACCTCTGAATTGCAGGCCTAAACCCTATATGCCTGATATGCGTTAATGCATCAAGCATCCACCTAATATTGTAAACCTCAATAGCACTTCTTTGTATCTAGTCAAACTCTCTTCCATGTTCTCCCAAAAGTAGATATTCTGATCTCTTTCAGACAGTTGGTGACCTTTTGACAGAGTTGGGGGGTGGGGGGTTGTGGTGGGGGGTCAGTTGTACTGAGGTTCTAGTTCGTAGATATCCAAGAAAAGTTACATAAACAATTTAGTTACAAAGATTGACAAGTTAGAAGAGCATTAATACTGTTGCCCTGGTCAACACTTATTCCTCAAACATACTATTGATAGTTCATCTTGTTTCATAAAACCTTACTATGTAAAATTTGGCTTCTATATACAGAGCTAAAGTAATTGTCTAATTGTTCTGCCATTCCTTGGACTCAAGACTGTTGGCAGCTTATTTTCATCATCATTAATCTTTTTGTTGTTTATGCTTACTGAAGCTCTTGCAATTGTTTTTATGTGCAATTTAAACTAGCCCTCACACTTCATTTTTCTCTCTTAGTCAAACTCTTGTTTCTCCATTGCTGAATTCCAAACTGTCCCCAGCCCTTAAGCTTGCTGTTTTTCTAGAACTCTATATGATTCCTCTTCAGATCTAATACTAACCTGAAATTCTTTTGTTGCCATGGTTGGGGCATTTTGCCTGTCATGTGCTACTGAGATCAGGAATAGGGGAGAATAGACCAAATGAATGAAGTGCAGGAGGGATAATGTGTGAGGAAGAGATTTAGTTTCTTGAGGCATTGGGACCAATTCTTGGCAAGATGGAATCTATACAAGCTGGACCTAAACCAATATTTTCACAGGGACATGTGTTAGTACAATGGCAGAGGGTTTAAACTAGAGTGGCAAGGGTCGGGATCCTGCTTGGAGAGACAAAAGTAAAAATCACAAAGATGGGTGAAAGATAGAAAAGTAGAAAGTGTAATTAGAAGACTGTGGAAACAGGACAACAATGCAAAAAGTGTGAAAATGTCAAACAAGGCAGGTCTAAAGATATTATGTTTGAATGTGTGGAGCATTCACAGTAGATAAATGAATTAACAAAGTGAAAAATTAAAGGAGTATGCTGTGATTGCAATTATAGATACATTGCTGCAGGGTGACCAAGGTTGGGAACTGAACATCCAAGGATATTCAATCTTTAGGAAGAACAGGTGAAAACGAAAAGAAGGTGAGTTAATGTTGTTGATGAAAGATGAAATCTGTGCAATACTGAGAAAAAATATCAGTGCATAAAATCATGTAGATGTAGAATCAGTCTGAGTCAAGAGAAATAGCAAGAAGGGGCAGAAAATCTTTGTTGCATTTTTCTAGAAGCAGAAGCCATTGCTTGTGATGTCAATTGATGTGTATAGGGGCTTCCCCAGATCTGCGAACTCATATGGTTGTGTGGCTTACAAAGTATGTTAGTATTAAGCCATGTTCCCTCTGAGCTACACAGTTGGACAGTCACTCGGAGTTCTGCACATGCTGATTGGCACATTAATACACTGACTTCCTCGTGTGGCAGTCACTGCCACATTTGGACTTTGGAGGATCTTATATTGGCAAAAGAATTACAGAGAATATAAGGGATAAGGATGAGATGAAAAAGTAAATTAATTATGTCAGCAACAAAGGTGCTACAGTACTTATTTTGTAGACTAGAAAGTTAAGGAGCCAACAAGGGAACATTTTATCCTAGATTTGGTTTCGTGCAATAAGGGACTGATTGATAATGGTTGTTGTGAGAGTCCCTTTAGGAACATATAATCATGATAGAATTCTTCATAGGAATAGAAAGTTTGGTAACCCAACCCAAAACTAGAGTCCTACACCAAAGGAAGAAAGCGTGAAGGAAAAAGGTGGGAATTAGCTATGATAGATTGGATTAAAAGTCATGACTGTGGATAGGTGATGACTAATTTTTAAGTAATGACTACAAGCAATTATATTTTCCTTTTGAGAAAAAGAACATAACAGGAAAACTGGCTTAGCCATGGTTATCAAAATAAATTAAGAATAGTGTTGGTTCCAAAGAGGAGTCATATAAAATTCTATAAAATATACAAGCCTGAGGACTGGGAGCAGTTTAGATTTCAGGAAAGGAGGAAAAATGTTTGACTAAGAGGGGAAAATAAAGTTATAGAGTTAGTTTGTAATTCACATAAAAACAGTTACATAAAAGCTTCAAAAGTATAAATAATTTAATAAGTAAGGAAAAGACTACTAAAGACACCTTACTTTCTGGAGAATTAATGATGAAGAACAAGGAAATGGCAGAAAAGTAAACAACTACTTAAGCTGTCTTCAGAGAAGAAGACACAAATAACTTTCCAAAAATGCTGTGAATGCAAAGGTTTATTGGCAAAGAGGAATTAAAGGAAATTAGTTTTAAAAAACTGGAAAAATTAATGGGTCTGAAGTCTGCAATGTCAAAATACTGGGTTTGGTGACAATTTGTGGGTATAAATTGAGAATTGGTTAGCAGACAGGAAATAGGTTGTGAATAAATGGGCCTTCCTCAAAGAGGAAGGTGGTGACTAATTAGATGCTGTAGAAGATTCTCAGCTTCTAAGCTGAGTAATGCCTTCCTTTGGTAAAGAGGATAAACTGCACATTATCTTTCCAAGACTCTATAGAACTATTGGTAAGCATCTTAACTCAAATACCTCAACCACTTTATAATAAAATTAAGATATCAATTATTTTCCCAGTTGCTTGCTGTATCTGTATTATCTTTCTTGTGAGGACACCTTTTGCATTATCTTCACAGTTTATTTTACCATTGAACTTTGCATCATCAGCAAACTTGGAAATGGTATATTTTTCTAAGTCATTGATATAGATTGTGAATTATTTTGGTACAAGCATTAACTTCTACAGTAACCTACTAATTATAGCTTGCCAACCTAAAAAAAATTTGGCTATCCCTACTTTGTTTTCTAAACATTAATCAATCCTGAATCCATGAAAACATTTTACACCAAATCTACATGCCCTAATTATATTTATAACATCTTGTATGGCACCTTATTAAGTGCATTTTGGAAATTATTACAACAACAAGTTGGAACCCAGACAAAACTATGCGTACTTTTCGTCTTAATTCCAAAATGTGTTTCTTAATTTGGACTGCAACAGAGACAAAAGACTTTAGTTGTAAATTCAATGGTTGGTGAGCAAAGATAAATGGAATGTAAGATGCAAAATATCAAAGAGATTTTGAGCAGACAGACCACCACTTAAAATAATGAAGAGGTTGACAATCCCCTCTCCAATCTCATTGTTAGCAGACAGCTACTTCTTGCAGACATCTTTATGGTTTCCCTTCTAGGAATATGCAAAAGAAGGGTTAACAGAGAGCTCCAGCACTAATTTGTGCATTATTATAAGGCTGCTATGGACTACAATGTGTCTAGTATGCTGTGGAACTCACAGTTCAGTCAGTAACCATGCTTGTGCCACAAGTTAAAAAGGACTCTGTGCTATGAACCAGTATAAACAAGAATCAGGACATAGGATCTTCAATCAGTCAACAAAACCAAGAATCTCAAAAATCAACTGTTTAACTGTCAACATTAATGTTGCAAGTGCATCCCAAAAATGGCTGCAACATCACTATATCTGTTCTTCATGAGCAATTCAGAAACTGATTCACATAACCTATCTTTTACTTTTATATTTTTGGACTCATCTCTCGTTTCTAAATTCTGTGAACGTATATTCCAATAAAATTTCTTCTCATGCGTAGTAATTAATATATTCACTCATTTTGTTAATTCAAAAATTACCTGGTTAAATTGGCTCCTTTTAAAACACATGTTCATCATCTTCAGTTTTTAAGTCTTCATTAATCTTAACAATTTGGGATATTCTGTCCAGAATAATAATTAATGGGGGGAAGCTTGTGCAGTGTCTCACTATAACAAAATCTAATCATTGGTAACCCCTTGTTAATGTGGTATCATTGCTTTGGTTTCAATTTGGGTGGACTGGAGAAAGACATTGGGAGAAATTGAACTTTAGATTTGAAATTATGAGTTTAGACTTTAGTAATGGTTGCTATGTAGCTGTAAAAATACATCTCATTCATTGTTCTCCTCTGAAAAGAAGAAATCTGCCATCCTTACCCTGTCTGACTTACTCCAGTTTCCAGATCTGCAGCAATGTGGTTGACGTTTAACTGTCTCTGAAATGGTTTTGAAAAGTAAGGGGCAATTAGGAATCAGCAAGAAATGCTGGTCTTGCCAGCAATGTCCATATCCCATGAAAAATAATTTAAAACGGATTGATTAACTTTTCTTTCCCAGTCATAATTATGTGTGAAGAGTGGAGTAGAGTTTATTCCAACAGAAATGTTGATTTCAATGTGGGAGCTGATGGAAAGTGGAGATGGGCAAGGCTGGAGCAGGAGGTTGGGGTGAACATTTTGTCTTCCTTCTTTCTCATGCCTTGGATGAACATGTGGCTAATTCAGTCAGTTTAAATGGAGAGTTAGGAGATTTCCTTCAGTACATGAATGTGACTTTGCTGGAAAACTATTCATAGAGAAATGAGAAATTACCAGAAAACCTGGAGTTAGAAACATCACAGACATGAAACGTACTGAATATAATTTGAATTAATTCTTTCTCTTTAAGTGTTTGATTACTTTAAAGGTTTAGAACAAAAACCATACAACTACATTCTGTGTAGCGTGTTGCTTGATATGTGATTTTTAACAATCTATCCAGTTAGGCGAGTTTGAACATGATGACATTGATCATATACAATTTTAAAAATGATACTTTATAATTAAAATGTACAGGGATTTATGTTCAGAAATTATTATTGTTATGAAATGCTGATAAATGTGTGAAATACTGAAACTTGGTTACCCATTTAAAGAGGTATTGACTGCATGTGGATTAAGTACCAGCTGTGTCCTAACAATATCATTTGTACAGTGTCTGAAATTAACCTGCTCCAACAGAGATCTAAAAAGTGTTGGCGGCAGCTCATAAACATTTTCAGCCTGTTGCTGAAACAGACATTATCACGTCTGACTGGTATCATTCACCATATGGTCAGTCATTCATGAACTATATAGTAATGAGAATTTGGTTCACAGGTAATTTTCTAATGATTGTCTTGGGATAAACAAATTTATCATACTAGTTCTGCTAATGTATTCTCCCAGGTTCACAAGGGAAAAGATTAATCATCTAAAAAGCAAGCTGGTGGCTTTCATTATGTCAAAGTATCCTAATATGCTCAGAGCCCAGCCAATTGTTACCATAGCAGCAGATACATTTTCTCTTTTGTGAAATAAATGGCAGTTCCCAAGCTGATTGGCTAAAATTAGATTATCCTGCTGGACCAACCATGGGGAGTTAATTTCATCAGAGGAAAATTGGTGGGAAATCCTATGGAGAGTCAACAAAGGAATTTTCATTACAGGCCAAAACATACAAGTTCACTCCTGGACCAGGTAATTTATAACAAAACTTAAATACCAACAGACTTTAGTGAGTGTTGTATTGCCCTGCTATGACTCTGATAGACATGCAGTTTGCATATCTAAGTTTCATCTATTGCACAGCGACTAATCTGCTTCCATCACTGTGATTGAACATGTATTTGTGGTTTCCTTTTGTGAGGTGGTGTTGCAGTGTTGGTTTAATGTTCACAGAATATATTTGTTGACAATTTTCATTTTGACCTATTCTCCTCAACAAAGTAAATATATTGAAAACAAAGCAAATAACTAAATTGAAAGTGATAAATATGGTCTTCGTAACTTGGACTAAGATTTGTTCACAGCCTTATGGTTATAAATATCAGATTGGTTCAGAGATAGCAGTCCTGTTTGAGTTGAACAATGATAGGCTCAAACATCCCTGTAGAATTTGAATTTATAATTTGGAATAGTAACTTCAAGTAGTCATGAGAGTGCTACAATGGCAATGGGGCTATCTGTGGAATGAAATATTAAGGTTGTTTGGAAAGGAATGCAATCATGGACAAATATCCTTCCTGGTCTGACATAGTCATATGACCTCTACCATGAGGCACATGCACTGGAAGCAGCCATTTTACATGTACTTCACTAAATACACTGGACAGATATGACTGCTGTTTGGTGAGCACAGAAGTGAAGCTGTGATTGAATATTGAATAGAAGGAAGAAAGCAAAAATAAAAAAAAAACAAGATGCAACTGAAACACCAAGTAAAAGACAATGGCTGCTATCATGTAAGGGCTTTGGGACCCTGAAGTAAACTTGTAATGATATCACAGAGTTGTTGCCTGTTATGGGCCAGATCAAACACCCCCAAAATATTCAGAAGATAGTCTAGACCCTATTTATCTCTTATTTTAAAGGTAAATCTAAAAAGTCGTATTCCAGAAGCAATTTGATTGGTCAAACTACTGGATTTGATGCAAAACACACTTTATTTATTCATTATAGTTAAAACACAACCAAAGAAAGAAGGAATTGGAAAACATAGCCCTACTGGAAAACTTAACAGAATAGTAGATACAGTAGCTGTTACTAATTAACTGTTCCAATACAGTAACATCCCATAAATACACCCTTGGCAAATTCAGAAAACAAACTGTCTCACATGCAACTACCATAGCAAGCAGGTGACCCCCAGCTTTTGGTTCCAGCTGAGAGGGGGATAGAATAATTTTTACTTCTTCAGGGCCCCAGCAGCAACTGAAAACCAAACCTAAAATCCCTGGTTCTTTGTTGGGGAGCTTGACCACACCCATTCAGGCTGCTTCTATTGTTGCAACTTTAAAAAAAGACATGGAAGGCTGCATAAGTTGTTTATCATCCCATAGGCTGCTTGGAACCTGCCACCCAAGTTTGCTCTCAAACAAACCTGGACAAAACACACAAATCACAATATCATCACATACCTACTGGGCATTAATACAACAGTTAAGATTACATTGGATGAGATTGGTAGAAACTAGAGTGAAAAAAAGTGTACATGTAGAAAATAGTCTCTTAACAATGTAAAAGTAAGTTTAGGGTTTGTTATACTTCCGATTAGCATATGTAGTTGTATTTGCTAATAAATGCAATAAGTAGCATTCTAAGGAAGCTTAGATCTCTGTGTGGAGTTTGCACATTCTCCCCGTGGGTTTCTTCTGGGTGCTCCGGTTTCCTCCCACAATCCAAAAATGTGGAGGTTAGGTGAATTGGCCATGCTAAATTGCCCGTAGTGTTAGGTGAAGGGGTAAATGTAGGGGAATGGGTCTGGGTGGGTCGTGCTTTGGCAGGTCAGTGTGGACTGGTTGGGCCGAAGGGCCTGTTTCCACACTGTAAGCAATCTAATCTAATCTAATCTAGTCTCAAGACAGCGCTTGAATTTGTCCCCTCCCAGAACCCAAACACTCAGATGTAGGCATTAAGGCACATCACAAATGAATTGCAGCTTTTTCTCTCTAAGCTCTAGTCAAAATTAAAAGTGAGAAGAAGGAAAACTGGCTGTTTTTTTATGCACAATGGCAAAATTATGAAATAGCAAGAGATCCTAGAACAGCTAAGAGTAGCAACACTTTTATCACTGTTGGAAAGAGATTGTGCAAAGTGTATTCTACCTGAATCTTTCTGAAGAACAGAAAATAAAAACAGGCTGAAAGCCTTAAATATATGCTTTGAACCCAATGTGAATGCAACATATGAAAAGTATATGTGCAATATTAAGGCCCAAGTTGTAAAAGAGTCAATTGTGACTTCAATACGTGACTTAACTCAACTCACAGAATCCTGTGAATTTGCAGAAGTAAAAGATGATCTAATTAAAAACAGGACTGTATTAGATATAAGAGATCCTACAGTGAGAAGATGTCCAATAATAAAGGAGAAACTTACACTTAGGGAAGCAACTGACATGTGCAGGAGCAACGAGTTTGTGAATCAGCAGCTAAAGCACATTCACGATAGAATATTCCAGGCTTTGCATTATGCTGACAAATACTCCAGGCGCAAAGGACAGAACAATCCTGAACAAAGGAAAGGATGCCATACTGCAGATCAAACAAAGGAAAAGAAATCACTCCCAGCATGGGAAAGCTGTGTTCTCACTGCAAGAGCTCAATTATTTTGCATCTAAGTGTACAGCTAGAATGAAAGCTGTCTGGTCACACAAATCAAAGATAATGCTTGGTTCTATGCACAGACAAATATAAATAATCAAATGGGTTGAAATTTAAATCCCCCTCCCCATCGCCATATCTGAATGTGAGGGTTGGCACTCAAATAAAATGGTGACTGCAACATGAATCTCAGGGCAGCTACTTGGTAGCTCCACCTCACTGCTCGCTCCTCCAGACCTCCATCTTTGATAGCAATCCTCAAGGTCGCCGGGCACACTCTATGGGCAGCAAATGCTTGCAATCCCCTCATCCATGTACACTGGCATCAGACACATACTCATTGCACCCTCCTGACCCATCTCCAACCTGTTTACAATACAATTTTGCACTTTGGAGTCCACCAGCACCTGTCATTGGCTGTTGCTACTGTGACATTTTGTGAAAAGACCAGGGACACCTTTAAGATTGAGCTTAAGAGCTCACAATACTTCTGTCTTGCCTTTCTGTTTAGTACAGACACAAAGTTAGGACAGATGGAAAGAAACCAAAACAGAAATTGCTGGCAAAACTCAGCAGGTCTGGCAGCATCTGTGGACAGAGTTAATGTTTCAGATCCAGTGATCCTTCTTCAGAATTTTCTCTCCACAGGTACTGCCAGACCTGCTGAGTTTTGCCTGCAATTTCTGTTTCTGTTTCTAATTTCCAAATTCTGCAGTTATTTGGTTTTTTTTTTGTTTAGTGCATACAATGAAATCTTTCATAAGGATCACCAAAATTGACAATTAGTCAGTTTCTGGTAAAATTCAGCCCATTATATTTTCCATAAAAACAATGTAATCTTTAATTTCTTGCAAGGTGCATTGTGACATCCTAATTATCTGTTAATGAATCATATAAACAGACATTCTTACTAAACAGAAGGCAGGATATGAAAATTATTTTTTAAAGATACTGCAGTGAATTCTATCTTTTATTTGCATTTAAATAGTAGCAGTCACAGCTTATATGATATTGTAATAAGGGGTTTTGGGGGGTAAAGTTAATCTAAAATCCTAATTCAAAATGGGATATGGAGCATGTTGGACTTATTGGGATATTTTGACTTTTTTTGGTTCTGGGAATATTATAGAATCATAGAATTTTACAGTACAGAAGGAGACCATTCAACCCATTGTGTCTGTACTGGTTCACAAAAGAGCTATCCAACTAGTCCCACTCTCCAGCCCTATCTCTGTAGCCCTCTAACTTCATCACTTTTAATTTTATACATAATCACTCTCCTTTGAACCTCCAATGGGAATCGTCGCCACTACTCCCCAAGGAGTGCATTCCAAATCCTAACAACTCTCTTATTAAGCTGTTTCTCCTCATCTCACTTCTAGTTCTCTTGCTGACAGTCTTGAAATTGTGACCACAAGTTGCTGACATGAAACTCGTAGAAGCAGAATACCTTTCTTTATCTTGTCAAAATTGTTCATAATGTTGAACACCTCAATAAGGTGACCTCTCAATCTTCTCTGCTCCAAAGAGAATAAGCCTGAATCTCTCCAATCATTCCTTGTATTTAAAATTCTTCATTCCTGGTATTATTCTAGTAAATTTCCTTTGAACTCTTCCCAGGGCTTTAGCATTCTTCCTTAAATAAGGTGCCCAGAACTAGGCACAATACTCCAGTTGTGGTCTGACCAATGAACTATAGCATCACTTTGTTGCTATTATACTCTGTGCCTCTATTTATAAACCCAATGGTCCTATCAACCTTCTTAACAACTGTTCCAACTTGCCTGGCCATCTCAGAGAATCATGCACATGAACTCCAAGGTCCCTCTGCTCCTGTACTCCCCTCAAAGGTTTACCATTGATACTGCATTGTCACTCCATGTTACTTCTTCCAAAATGCATTACTCTGCATTGAAATTCATTTGCCAGGTGTTTACTCATTTGGTCAAGTTGTCAATGTCCCTCTGAAGTCCCTCAGCAACACCCTGACAATTCATTATTCTTCCTAAATTAGTATCATCTGCAAATATAAAGATTTTGCCTTCAACGCCATATATATATATCAGAAAAAGGGTCTCATTACCGATCCCTGGGATCACCACTTTCAACACATCTCCAATCTGAGAAGTGTCCATCTATATTTACCCTCTGCTTCTTGTCTTTATGCCAACTTGTAATCCCAAACGTTTCAAATTTGCTAACCAACCTACCATGTGACACCATATCAAATGCTTTTTGAAAGTCCACATATACAAAATCCAAAGCATTATGTTCATGTATTGCCTATGTCACCTCAAAAAAGAACTTATCAAATTTGTTTGACATGACCTGCCCTTGACAAAGCCATGATGATTGCCTAGTATTAACTTACTTTTCTCTATGTTTACCCCATCCCATATTATGGCCTCCATTATTTTTCCAGGTAAAAACAATGACTGCAGATGCTGGAAACCAGATTCTGGATGCTCTTCCAGCACCACTAATCCATTATTTTTCCCACTATTGATGTCAAGCTGACAGGTCTGTAGTTTTCTGATATTCTTGAATTGTAAAGAAATAAAGAAGATGTTTTTGGATGGCAATGGCACATGATTAGATTAGATTCCCTACAGTGTGGATACAGGCCCTTTGGCCCAACCAGTCTACACTGACTCTCCGAAGAGTAACTCATCCTGACCCATTTCCCTCTGACTAATGCACCTAACACTATGGACAAGTTAGAATGGCCAATTCACCTGACCTGCACATCTTTAGACTGTGGGAGGAAACCGGAGCACCTGGAGGAAACCCACATAGACACAGGGAGGATATGCAAACTCCACACAGGCAGTCACCCAAGGCTGGAATTGAACCTAGGACCCTGAGGCAGTATTGCTAGCCACTGAGCCACCGTGCCACCCAACTTGTACCAATTTCCACAAAATCCCTTGCCCTATTGTTTCCCATATCACTGAATTAGTTCACCTGTTGAGTCCACTAATAGCGATTCATCCTTTAGATATGTCCTCACATTTATTTGAGTCTGTAAATGCCTGCACTTTCCTCTCCAGCACTTTCCTCTCCTCTCTAGGGCGGCACGGTGGCACAGTGGTAGGGCGGCACGGTGGCACAGTGGTAGGGCGGCACGGTGGCACAGTGGTTAGGGCGGCACGGTGGCACAGTGGTTAGCACTGCTGCCTCACAGCGCTAGGGACCTGGGTTCGATTCCCGCCTCAGGCGACTGACTGTGTGGAGTTTGCACGTTCTCCCCGTGTCTGCGTGGGTTTCCTCCGGGTGCTCCGGTTTCCTCCCACAGTCCAAAGATGTGCGGGTCAGGTGAATTGGCCATGCTAAATTGCCCGTAGTGTTAGGTAAGGGGTATATGTAGGGGTATGGGTGGGTTGCGCTTCGGCGGGTCGGTGTGGACTTGTTGGGCCGAAGGGCCTGTTTCCACACTGTAAGTCTAATCTAAATCTAATCATTCTCAATTGCTATTAACCTGATGCTGTATTGTCACTCTCTCTTTGAATGAAACATATAAGGGAAAGATATAAGATGAGTCTAAACATAATTTGAAGGCATTGGTTTGATTTGTTCAAAATTTCTCTGGTGGTCTAGTTAACATATCTAAGCCTGATAGGTTTACCACTATCTGTTTTCTGCTTTATGGTCTAACATTTTTAGAGTCTAAATTGTTGGTTTTGAAATTCATGGAAAAGCAGATGCTGTGTTATTCCACAAAGTGTTCTGACTGCTTTATTCATGACCCTTATCCTTAGATTGGTATTCTATTTTGTCAGGCAATCAAGCTGTGAATATCTTGCCAAATATATCAACAATGCATAGTGTGTCTCAACTTTGGGGAAAGCTTTGTGAAAATGTAATTTATTTCCAAAAGTGTAATTACAGCAAATGGATTGAGGTGTAAACTTGCGTTTCCACCACAGAGAGTGGAGTTTGACTACAGCCCCAATTGGTAAATGAAAACTTCCTCTCTTTGTTTTCTGTAAAGATCCTTTTGTGAATTAACACTGAACAGTGCTTTGCCAACATGGGGGTATACTATAAAATCTTCCTCAATTTAGAGCTAACTGGCACTAAATTAGTTACTGCTCGCAGAGGCCATACATCAGCTGGAAAATGAAAAGAAGGCACGTCAGTGCAGTACATCTGTTCCGTTTATGTTTATGACATGTTGTCATGACAAAATAAAGCCAGTTTTACTTTGTTTCTAAAGGTGCAATATCTGCTCTGGTTGAATTTGATATCAGGGAAGGGGCTGGAAATGTGGAAATGCTTCCTACATTGTCATCACTTCTTGATGTGAACCAAACTGAATTAAAGCTTGAGAAAGTATACAAGAAAAATCAGGTGGGTTCTTGTGGAACAATGGTAAGGTCCTTGCCTCTGAGCTGGGAGGCCTAGTTTCAAGTCCTACCTCCTCTAGAGGTATTATAGCATATCTGAACTGATTAATTAAAAGTATCTCTGATAAACATCTGCACATACTTGCTCAAAGTCCCAGGATAGCAATTTCAACACCTTTATAAGCAGCATAATATTCCATCCAAGTGGCTCAGTTAATAATAGCTATGTAGATTTTTCAATAATGAGCATTTACTTAGTCTATTCCCTGAGTAAAGATGAATTAAATACATTCATCATAAAAACCTACTAATGTACTTATTTGTTTCTTTCAAATATGTTAAAGTCTCTGCATATGGTTGAGAACAACAGCTGGTGCACTGAGTGAAATTCCAGAAAGCTCTCATACAGTGCTCCCTTAAACCAACTTTACTGTAAGTCTCAGTTGCTGTGGGACAAAGGATGTTGACTGATGCATGTAATTACCTCCTCTAATATTGCTCTCAACTGTCTACCATGACTGACAAGAATAGATGAGGTTTAGCTGAAGTCTGGGAAAGCTCAGTATAAAATCATCCTTCTGTTTGTGAGCCTTTTCCTTGCTTTTAATATTTCAATTGATTTAAGAAAGAAGGAATACTAATTAAATAAATAAACTGCACACCTGCTGTGAACTGTTGGTTAAAAGTAGCTCTTAGCCTCCTTACTAATACTCAGTTGAATTGTTTAAATTGATATATTTAAGATGATTACACTCTTAGTGCACTGTTTGCATTTTCTCACTTTCAGTTCAATTGTTAAAGCTCTTTGGCAAATTAAACTACACCTGTGAATTAGTGCATGGGAATCACTTTAAAGAATGCAAAGTAATTTTCTGATAGACAGTAGAATAGCAATGCAAACAATTTCTGGTGGAATAATTAGAAAATACTCAGCTGCAGAATATAACACTAAAGACTTCATCGCTGTTATACATCAATATCATTTACACAATTCCCCACTTTTCAGCAGAAAATGCTTCTTATTTTAAAGGGCATTAAAAGTGGTTTGTCATAAACTATTCCATTGTTACCAGAAATGCTCAGAGTGTATATTAGTTTGATTATTATCTGGGAATTTTCTATTTACTTTTAGCATTTGTGTAGGTAAGGTTGCAGAAGTAATTAGCCACATCAAGGTATCAGACTGTTCAGAGCTACAATATCAGTTCTCAAGTCTTTTATAATAATATCATTTATCATGATATTAATTTCCCTGCTTCATTGTCAGCTCTGCAGTTAATTCTAGTACATGAAATTATAGCCGATGAGAGTGGTTAGCTTTCTTTTCTTGCTGTCAGTTGGGACACACCATTTAGTTTTCATGCAGTATTTTCCTTTAATCCTGTCTTGATCCCATTTTACAATAGGGGATCCATAAATCACATATATTGAATTTTATTTCATATTCAACGTCTACACAGTATTGCTTAGGATTTAGCACACAGGTTGTTTTTGTAACCAAAGCAAAAATTGCTGGAAAAACTCACCAGGCTGCATCTATGGAAAGAAGGCAGAGTTAACATTTTGGGTCCAGTGATCCTTTTGTTCTGAAGAAGGATCATTCTGCTTTCTCTCCACAGATGCTGCCAGACTTGCTGATGTTTTCCAGCATTTTTTGGTTTTGTTTATGATTTCCAACATCTGCAAAGGTTTCCTGATGAAGGGATTTTGCCCTAAACGTCGATTTTACTGCTCCTCGGATGCTGCCTGAACTGCTGTGCTCTTCCAGAATCCAGAATCTGGATTCCAGCATCTGCAGTCATTGTTTTTACCCTGAATTGGTTGCTAGGTCATTTCAGAAGTATTTAAGAGTAAGCCACATTGTTATGGGTCTGGAGTCACATGTACCCAGACCAGCTGATAAGGGACCTCTGTGAATCAGGTCGGCATTTAACAACATTTATTAAAGCTACTTTTCAATTCCAGAGTTATTAATTCATTGAATTTACATTTAAATAGTAGCATTTGACCCTGTATTCTCAAGTTATTAGGCTATTGACATTTCCACAACACAACCACCTCCCCTATAATGTACAAATAACCAATACTAACCTTTGAATTGAATATATAATTAACATTCAGATTCAGCAGAATTTAAATGGCATAAAAGTTTGAAGCTTAGTTTTCAAGAAAACGCGATTTGACTAGGTAAAATCTATCACAGTCTGAATTTCTTCCTGCTTTCTATAAATGAGCTAAATATAGTTTCGTTCATTTATCTGGTATTCACCTGCTTAGTGCTTAACGGAGACATTAATCGAATTAGTTTATTTGAAGCAGGTGAATATTTGGAAAACATATGTAGTTGAATCTTCTCAACTGAAGTTATATTGTATTGTCCAGTGACATTCATGGTGTCCAGTCTGCCATGACTTGGAATAACTTTTCTGCCACTTTTCCCCTCAGTGATTATGCATCTGAGTTCTATGACACTGTTCTTGGAATGATAGAATTCCAGCAGTGTGGAAGCAGGCCATTCAGCCCATCAAGTCCACACTGACCGTCTGAACAGCATCACACCCAGATGCACCCCCTCCCCCACTCCCCCCACCCTATTCCTGTAACCCTGCATTTCCCATGGCTAATCCATCTAGCCTGTGTATTTCTGGAGATTATGGGCGATTTAACATGGTCAATGTGACAAACCACTTTTAATAGCCTTTAAAATAAGAAGCATTTTTTGCTGAAAAGTGGGGAATTGTGTAAATGGTATTGATGTATAACAGCAATGAAGTCTTTAGCGCTATATTCTGCAGCTGAGTATTTTCTAATTATTCCACCAGAAATGGTTTGCATTGCTATTCTACTGTTTATCAGAAAATTACTTTGCATTCTTAAAAGTGATTCCCATGCGCTAATTCACAGGTGTAGGTTAACTTGCACATCTTGTAAAATCATGTAGTTGGCAAGTTGGAATCATCTTCATTGACAGGATCTTCTGGCACTCATGTCACTGCATTGTATTTATAGCCCAGCCACACACAACTTTCAGATGCTGCAAACCAGGAAATGCTCCTCACATTGCTGTGCTTGACACACAGCCCACAAGCAAAACTTGTTCCTCATTTCATCAACGGGGACCTAGTGGGTGGGAAGTTGAGAGAAGGACAGTGCTTTAATCAGCTAGCCACCTAAGGGAAGCCATGCTACCAGGCCAAGATAATCTGGACTGGGATAGCAGCCCAGGTCTGTGTCTGGATGAAATGTAATGCACAATACTGTAGGAAGAAGGTCAAAGATTTTTTTTGTGTTTCACAGGGGTCAGTGCCACAAGCTTCTCTCTGCTACCTCACATTCACTTGGCCCTTATTCATACAACTACTAACCCTTCCTAACCTCATCTCTCCCACCTCAATCAGTGGGGACCAACTCTCACCAACTCTCCTGTTCCTGCATCACCACTAAATGCTCATCCATCCACTGTCATCATATTCAGTCCCTCCCTCTGTCTCCTTGCAGGAATAATTAGTTCACAAGTTTTGTGATTGGGTGACACAGTGGCTCAGTGGATACCACTGCTGCCTCACAGCGGCAGGGACCCAGGTTTGATTCCAACCTTGGGTGACTGTCTGTGTAGCATTAATATGTTCTCCCCGTGTCTGCATGGATTTCGTCTGGATGCTCCAGTTTACTCCCACAGTCCAAAGATGTGCAAGTTAGGTGGATTGGCCATGCTAAATTGCCCTCTGATGTCCAAGGATGTGGAAGCTAGGTGGCTTAGCCATGGTAAATGCAGAGTTATGGGAATAGGGTAGGGGGAACTGGATCTAGGCAGAATGGTCTTCAAAGTGTCAATGTAGACTTGATGGACTGAATGGCCTCTTTGGCCACTGTAGGAATTCTATGATTCTATGAATTGGGCTGAGAGATCTAAGCAGGCATGGTTGGGGGTAGGGCGGGGGGGGTGGGGGGGGTGGGGGTGTATGGTGGGTGGATGTGGAGCGGGCAGTGGGGCTCTATTTAGAGTCATTGAGTTATACAGCACAGAAACAGTCTCTTTGGCCCAACTCATCCATATTTATCTGATATGAAGAGAAAATTCTTGAATTAGCTGGAGAAGAGCAATCAGGAAGACTTTCACCCACACCCTCCACAGCCCGGAGGCTTCCACCTCAGAAGACATCTCAAGGATGAAAGCCATTGTAATGGCCAAGAATTGCTCATCTCTCCCAGTGAATCTGCTCCTTGACAACAGATAACCTCCGACGTCATGGATGCTTGAACCATGGTATTGATGACAGCAGCCAAAATATTGCACTTTAATATGGACAATGCTGAGGTGAAACTCAATGTGCTAGGGTGTGGCCTGCACACATCATTCCACAATTACACTTATCTGGTGAGTGAAAGTATGCAATCAGTGATGATTCAGCACATCTCTGGAGAGAATATTTCATTCCATGTGTTAACCTTTCAGGGGAGTGCACTGCTATCAAAGATTGGGATGAGTAAAATGGCCAGCTAAGCATTAGCTTGCTGAGAAAAACTGCTCACAAAGCTGTCCGTCAAGTTCAATACTAGCTTGCAGGATGCTCAAGCATTCCAGGGCAACTTCTTAGTCTGCACACACTTTGAAACACTTGAGGGTTGCCAATGATGTAAAGAAAATTTCTCTGAATTCCTCTCAACCTGCTGGCTATCATGGAAGTCTTTGCTGCAAAATCCTCCAATGTTACATACTAACAGAAGTCATGTGATGTTAATGGACAACCTCATTTTCTGATGCTTTCTCCCCAGTGGAGAAGAGGACCTGTATATGTGAAGATACTTGAAAGTGCGACCACCTGAAGGTATCAAGATTATAATCAGAGAGATAATGAAACATATATTCAATACCAGAAAAAGTGAAGGACTGCAATAGCAACAAGGTCAACTAATGCTTTGCAATGAGCAGGGGCTGCTTGCCCTATCACCCACAGATTGTTAAGCAACTAAATAATTCCAAATTCAGATCTTTCTTTCTAGAAGCAAGTTTCAATTCAGATTTCTCTGGCTTTTGGGGCTTGATTATGCATTGCTCTATTATGTTCTCTTGGATGTCCCTTCCAGTCAATGTCCTGATTCTCATTCATTTAATGTTAGAAGTCCAGATGGAGCAGACTTTGTAAGGAGCATCCAGGAGAGTTCTATGCAGCAGTACATTAATAGTCCAACTCAGGAAGGGGCCATACTGGACCTTGTGTTGGGAAATGAGCCCGGTAGGTAATTGATGTTTCAGTCGTGGATTACTTTGGTAATAGTGATCACAATTCCGTAAGTTTTAGAATACTCATAGACAAAGACAAGAGTGGTCCTAAAGGAAGAGTGCTAAACTGGGGGAAGGCCAACTATAGCAAAATTTGGCAGGAGCTGGGGAATGTGGATTGGGAGCAGCTGTTAGAAGGTAAATCCACATTTGAGATGTGGGAGGCTTTTAAATAGAGGTTGATTAGAGTGCAGGACAGACATGTCCCTGTGAAAATGAGGGATAGAAATGGCAAGATGAGTGAACAATGGATGACATGTAAAATTTTGAGACTAACTAAGAGGGAAAAGGAAGGATACATAAGGATTAGGTGACTGAAAACAGGTGAAGCTTTGGCAGAATATTGGGAAAATAGGAACAATCTCAAATGAGGAATTAAGAGGGCTAAAAGGGGTCATGCAATAGCTTTAGCAGACAAGGTTAAGGAAAATCCCAAAGCCTTTTGTTCGTATATAAGGCACAAGAGAATAACTAGAGAAAGAGTTGGCCCACTCAGCAACAAAGGAGGAAAATTTTGTGTGGAGCCAGACAAAATGGGTGAGATTCTTAATGAGTACTTTGCATTGGTATTCACCAAGGAGAGGGAGATGATGGATATTGAAGTTAGGGATAGATGTTTGATTACTTGAGGGCAACTTGGCATAAGGAGGGAGGAAGAGTTGGTTATTCTAAAAACCATGAAGGTGGACAAGTCCCCAGATCCGGATGGGATCTATCTCAGGGGACTGAGGGAAGCAAGAGAGAAAATAGCTGGGGCCTTAACAGATATCTTTGCAGCATCCTTGGATATGGGTGAGGTCCTGGAGGACTGGAGAATTGCTAGCATTGACCCCTTTTTTAAGAGGTGTAGCAGGGATAATCCAAGTAATTATAGACTGGTGAGCCTGATGTCAGTGGGTGGGGAGCTGCTGGAGAAGATACTACGGGATAGGAGCTATTTACATTTGGAAGAAGATGGGCTTATCAGTGATAGGCAACATGATTTTGTCTTTGAGGAAGTGACAAAGTTGATTGATGAGGGAAGGGCTATAGATGTAAGTACATGGACTTCAGTAAGGCAGTTGATAAGGTTCCCTATCAACTGCCTTACTGAAGGCTGACAGAAAAAGTGTAAGTTGCATGGGGTCTAGAGTGGACTAACTAGATGGATAGATAACTGGCTAGGGAGCAGGAAACAGAGAGTAGTCGTGGAAGGGGGTTTCTCAAAATGGAGAACTGTGACCAGTGTTCCACAGGGATCCATGCTGGGACCACTGTTATTTGTGATATACATAAAGGTGGAAGGTATAGGTAGTCTCATTAGTAAGTTTGCAGCTGACCCTAAGATTGGTGGAGTAGCAGATAATGGAAGGGGACTGTCAGAGAATGCAGTAGAATATGGATTGATTGGAGAATTGGGCAGAGAAATGGCAGATGGAGTTCAATCTGAAGTGGTGCACTTTGGAAGATCCAGTTCAAGAGAGAACTATACCGTAAATGGAAAAGCCCTGGAGAAAATTGACGTACAGAGAGATCTGAGTGTTCAGGTCTGTTGTACCCTGAAGGTGGCAATGCAGGTTAATAGACTGGTTGAGAAGACATACAGCATGCTTTCCTTCATTGGATCGGGTATTGAGTACAAGAGTTAGCAGGTCATGTTACAGTTTTATAGCCAGTTGTGAAGGAGTTGGCATTGGACTGGGGTGGACAAAGTTTTACACAATACCAGGTTAGAGTCCTACAGGTTTATTTAGAAGCATTAGCTTTCAGAGTACTGCTCCTTCATCAGGTGGTTGTGGAGCAGGATCATAAGACACAGAATTTATAGCGAAAGATTATAGCGTCATGCAACTGAAATGATATATTGAACAATCACCCATCTTGTACGCGGCAGGTACTCATGTGACTCGGGCAATGTTGCCTATCTCACATGCTGCAGGCAAGGATGCCCTGAGGCATGGTACATTGACGAGACCAAGTAGACACTACAACAATGGATGAATGGACACCGCACAACAACCCCTAGAAAGGTGTGTTCCTTCTCAGTTGGGAAGCACTTCAGCGGTCAGGGACATTTGGCCTCAGATCTTTGGGTGACCATCTTCCAAGGCAGACTTTGGAATAGGCAACAACACAAAGTGGCCAAGCAGCGGCTGATAGCCAAGTTCGGTACCCATGAGGATGGCCTTAACTGGGATCTTAGGTTCATGTCACACTACAGGTGACCCCACTATACTATACACTCTCTCACACCCACATACTCACACAGACCCTATCTCATACACACGCTTCCTCTCATACATGCACACAAACATCCACCCCCCACACACACCCACGTATGCACCCTCTCACAGGCTTATACTCCATCATACTCATACACACACTTTACCAAGCTTGCACACACACAAACACACACTCCCACATGCATTCACACTCACATGCACGCACTCACTCTCTTTCTCTCTCTCTCATGCACACACACAAACATATAAGTCTATGGGGTGAATGTGTATTTGCAAAATTTTATTTGCAAATACATACTATTTTGCTCAAAAAATGCACAACCTACAGGCAGTCAATACAGGCAGTTAACTGATGTAGCATTTTGTAAATTTCACTTTGGAAATAGAACCAGTCTGACTCAAGATTGGGATACAACCAGATTCTAACCTTACACCTTTAATGTATTGTCTGAGCTGTGATGTCACCACTTTTTTATAAAACATTAATTTATCTTGAGAATGTTATTTAAAAGAAGTTCTAGGATTTACATATTAATGAATTGAAACCTTCAACCCAATCTAAAAGATGAAAGACTAAACAACAATTTAGGTTTGCTCAGTATATCATTTCAGTTGCATGATGCTGTAATATTTTGCAATAAACTCTGTGTCTTATGGTCCTGCTCCACAACTATCTGAAGAAGGAGCAGTGGTCTGAAAGCTAATGCTTCCAGATAAACCTGTTGGACTATAACCTGGTGTTATGTGATTTTTAACAGTTGTGTACGATTTTGGTTCGGGCACCTTTGGAATACTGAGTACAGTTCTGGTTGCAACATTACCAAAAGGATGTGGATGCTTTGGAGAAGATGTAGAGGAGGTTCATCAGATATGGAGGGTGCTAGTTACGAAGAGATGCTGAGTAGATTAGGATTATTTTCATTAGAAAGACAGAGGTTGAGGGGGAACCTAATTGAAGTCTACAAAACCATGTGAGGTACAGACAGGGTGGATAACAAGGAGCTTTTTCCCAGAGTAGGGGACACAATTACTAGGGGTCATGAGTTCAAGGTGAGAGGGGAAATGTTTAAGGGAGGTATGCATGGAAAAATTCTTTATACTGACGGTGGTGTATGCCTGGAATGTGTTGCCAGTGGAGATGTTAGAGGCAGGCACAATAGCTTCATTTAAGATGTATCTAGACAGATACATAAATGGGCAGGGAGCAGAGAGATGCAGATCCTTCTAAAATAGGCGACAGATTTAGATAAAGGATCTGGATCAGTGCAGGCTTGGAGGGCTGAAGGGCCTGTTCCTGTGCTGTAATTTTCTTTGTTCTTTCTCTTTGTCCTATTTCATCCATATATGATTTCTCTCCATCCTCCATTTCCTGTGCATCAAGGACATCACTCCTGCATTTTCCCATCCCCACCCACCAACTAACTCCTCACCTTGTCAGCTTCATTTGTGAAGGACACAGCATTCCATAATGATATTGAGCACCTTTTCTGCGCCATACTGCAAAACCACATCAGAGTTGTCCAGTCATCAAGGCTTACAAAGGCTTATGGTCTGTTCCAATATGGCCCTGATGAAAACATGGGCCATGCTGTATCTTCATTCTGTGTCAGTCTGAGGGTTTCCTAAACGTGTCATAAGCCATATTTGGAGGTAGTAGCTCTTACCTCGGAACAGCTATTCCTGTATCATCTGAGGAGCGTGAAAGGAAGTAGGAACTTATGAGTTCTCTAGTATGTAGGACTCATGGCAGCACTGTGAATATTTGATGCACACCTCCAAAATCTGGCATCAACAGTCACAGCTGAGCAGAATTGATGGAATACAAGCCTTTTCTGTTGGTGACCTTTGCAGGATGGCAAAAGAGTACTGTCAAAGCAACTTGGGCGGACTGTTGCACCTGGTACTTGGGGAAAACCCATAGTTGGCACTGCTGGACTCTCTTCATCACAGGGGAAATACATAAGCTGGAGTAATTGACAGAAATATGTATCCGTAACATGCCGGATACAGTTCAACTTTGAGGTTTTGGGGATGTGACAAAAGTTCCCAGTTGTTCCTTGAAACAAGCCACTAGCATATAAAAACACAGCACCTCTATGATCTTGACGCCCACCAGGATGGGATTACCACTCTGTCCTTTGTTCATAGATCCCACTCCAGCAGATGACATGGTTCAGTGATGATGTTGTGAACCACTGTTTTTTCTTAGAGCTGTAGAAATTGACTGTGAGGCGTATAGATGTTGGGTCACATCATTCTCCATCATGTGCTTGGAGATCTTCACCTGCTGCTGCCTCTGGAGGCTGGTGGAAGCTGTTGGAGTTTTCTATTCTTGCTGGGCTTGCTACCATGATGTAATTGCTTCTCCTTCTCCTCCCATCTCTGTTCAGCCCCATTACACAACCATAATGTCTCCAATACCCCCTGAGCTCATGGCTTTGTGAGTTGGCATGCCTTTGTTGCCTGTACACTCTTTTTCATCATGTTGATCTCATCATGAATTAAAATAGAAGCTCTTTCCCAGACAAGAACACCGTTACAATTGCTATAAATTATTACATTTATGAATCAATTTGTTACCTTTGGAGGTGAAATACAAAGTTATTAACTTGCTACATGTTACACATGGAAATGTGTATATGATAATGTTTTCAAGTCATGATTGAAGAGTAGAAATACATGTTACTGTTTCCATAGTGTTGAAAGTTACAAGCTAGCCAGGAAAGACCTAAAGGGAGAGCTAAGAAGAGCCTTGAGGGGACATGAGAAGTCATTGGCAAATAGGATTAAGGAAAACCCTAAGACTCTCTATAGGTATATCAGCAATAAAAGAATGACAAGAGTAAGATTAGGGCCAATCAAGTATAGTTGTGGGAAGTTGTGCATGGAGTCAGAGGAGACAGAGGAAGCACTAAATGAATATTTTTCATCAACATTCACTCTGGAAAAAGATGATGTTGTCAAGGAGAATAGTGAGATACCTGCGACTAGAATAGATGAGATTGAAGTGCACAAGAAGGAGGTGTTAGCAATTCTGGAAAGTATGAAAATAGATAATTCCTCTGGGCTGGAAGGGATTTGTCCTGGGATTCTCTGGGAGGAAATTGCAGAGCCTTTGCCTTTGATCTTTATATCATTGTTTACAGGAATAGCGCCAGAAGACTGGAGGATAGCAAATGTTGTTCAAGAAGGGTAGTAGAGACAACCCTGGTAGTTGTAGACCAGTGAGCCTTACTTCAGTTGTGGGTAAAGTGTTGGAAAGGATTATAAGAGATAGGATATATAATCATCTAGAGAAGAATAATTTGATTAGGGATGGTCAACATGGTTTTGTGAAGGGTAGGTCGTGCCTCACAAACCTTATTGAGTTCTTCGAGAAGGTGACCAAGCAGGTGGATGAGGGTAAAGCGGTTGATATGGTGTATATGATTTCAGTAAGGTGTTTGATAAGGTTCCCTATGGTAGGCTATTGCACAAAATACAGAGGCATGGGATTGAGGCTGATTTAGTGGTTTGGATCAGAAATTGCTAGTTGAAAGAAGACAGAGGGTGGTGCTTGCTGGGAAATGTTAATCCTGGACTTCAGTTACTGGTGGTGTACTGTAAGGATCTGTTTTGGGGCCACTGCTGTTTGAGATTTTCAGAAATTACCTGGATGAGGGCGTAGAAGGATGGGTTAGTAAATTTCTGGATGATACTAAGGTCAGTAGAGTTGTGGATAGTGCTGAAGGATGTTGTAGGTTACAGAGAGACATCGATAAGCTGCAGAGCTGGGCTAAGAGGTGGCAAATGGAGTTTAATGTGGAAAAGTGTGAGGTGATTCACTTTGGAAGGAGTATCAGGAATGCAGAGTACTGGGCTAATGGTAACATTCTTGGTAGTGTAGATGAACAGAGAGATCTTGGTGTCTGAGTACATAGATCCCTGACAGTTGCCACCCAGGATGATAGGGTTGTTAAGAAGGCATACAGTGTGTTAGCTTTTATTAGTAGAGGGATTGGGTTTTGGAACCATGAGGTCATGCTGCAGCTGTACAAAACTTGGAGTATTGCATACAGTTCTGGTCATCTCATTATAGGAAGGATGTGGAAGCTTTGGAACGAGTTCAGAGGAGATTTACTAGAAAGTTGCCTGGTGTGGAGGGAAGGTCTTATGATGAAAGGCTAAGAGATTTGAGGCTGTTTTCGTTAGACAGAAGAAGGTTGAGAGGTGACTTAATTGAGACATCTAAGATAATCAGAGAGTTAGATAAGGTGGACAATGAGAGCTTTTTTCCATGGATGGTGATGACCAGCATGAGGGGACATAGCTTTAAATTGAGGGGTGGTAGATATAGGACAGATGTCTGAGGCAGTTCCTTTAATCAGAGAGTAGTAGGGGCGGGAAACAATAGTAGATTTGCCAACTTTAAAAGCATTTAAATGGTCACTGGATAGACATGTGGATGAAAATGGAATAGTGTAGATTAGATGGGCTTCAGATTGGTTTCACAGGTCAGCACATCATTGCGGGCTGAAGTGCGTGTACTGCGCTGTCATGTTCTATATTCTATTTTCTAACAACAAAGCAGAGTGCAAGAACCATTTTCATACTAAGATTTATGGAGAATTGCACTTCAGGCATTGCCATATGTTTAACAAATTCAGATGCATATTAAATCAACCATATGTCAAAGTTAATTAATTTTTAATGTTAAAAAAATTGCACAGCGCCAGGTTATAGTACAACAGGTTTATTTGGAAGCACTAGCTTTCAGAGCACTGCTCCTTCATCAGGTAGTTGCAGAGTATAAGATCGTAAGACACAGAATTTGTAGCAAAGGTTTACAGTGCGATGTAACTAAAATTATACATTAAAAAGGATCTGGATTGTTTGTTAAGTCTCTCATCTTTTAGAAAGACCATTTTGGTTTCGGTTTTTCATATAAAATCCCAGAAATTTTTTAAAAATTACATTTTCAAGTGAACTTTAATAACAGGTGCCACGTTGGCCCAGATAATGTGTGAGGCTGATTCTAATCTAAAAAAGGGATTTGTGGAATCTTTTATGGATTCATGCAGTTTTTGAGCAAATTAACATGCAATTCTGAAAATACAAATTCGCCCCATAAACTTATATAAATATGTATGTGTGTGTGCATGTGGGTGTGTGCATGCAGGGGAGGAGGGGAGGTGGGCATGAGTGTCTGTGAGAGAGTCTGTGTAATGTGCATGTGTATGAGTGTGACTGTAAACAGGTATAAGTCTGTGAGAGGGTGCGTGTGGATGTGAGAGTGCATGTGTCAGCAAATGAGAGAGAGCTTGTGTATGAGATAGGGGTGTGTGTGTGTGTGTGTGTGTGTGTGTGTGTGTGTGTGTGTGTGTGTGTGTGTGTGTGTGTGTGTGTGTGTGTGTGTGTGTGTGTGTGTGTGTGTGTGTAGTGCAGTGGGGTCACTTGTAGTGTGACATGAACCCAAAGTTCCGGTTGAGGCCATCCCTATGGGTACCGAGGTTGGCTATCAGCCTCTGCTCAGCCACTTTGCATTGTTGCCTGTCCTGAAGTCCTTCTTGGAGATTGGTCATCTGAAGGTCCGAGGTTGAATGTCCCGGACAGCTGAATTGTTCTGTTTTTTTCCCAGGAGCCAAAAGACTACACCGTGTTCTTCGCAGCCTGCAAAACATTATCGATGAGAATGAGCCCCTTGCCAAGATTTTCCCCATGCCTCCATTTCTCGCCTTTAAACAACCACCAAACCTCAAACAGATCATTGTTCATAGCAAACTGCCTGGCTGTCAGGACAACTCCATACAACCCTGTCAAGGTAGACGCCGCAAGACATGTCAGAATGTCAACACGGTTACCACCATTACACATGGGGACACTTCCCACCATGTTCATGGCAGATACTCATGTGAGTCAGCCAACGTCGTCTATCTTATACCACCCCATGTTGGCTAGACTGAACAGAGGCTACAGCAATGAATGAATGGACACCGCATAGTAATCAACAGACAGAAATGTTCCCTCCCAGTCACAGAACACTTCAGCTGTCCTGGACATTTGACCTGAAACCATCGGGTGACCGTCCTCCAATGCGGACTTTGGGACACGCAACAATGAAAAGTGGCTGAACAGAGGCTGACAGCCAAGTTCAGTACCCATGGGGATGGCCTCAACCGGGACCTTGGGTTCATGTCACACTACAAGTGACCCTACTGCACAACACACACACACACACACACACACACACACACACACACACACACACACACACACACACACACACCCTCTCACAGATTTATACCCATTTACACTCACACTCATACACATGCACATTACACAGATTCTCTCACAGACACTCATACCCCACCTCCCCTCCTCCCCCGCATGCACACACCAACATGCACACACACATATACATACATATATATAAGTTTATGGGAAGAATTTGTATTTTCAGAATTGCATTTTATTTTGCTCAAAAACTGCATGAATCCATGTAAGATTCTGTAAATCCCTTTTTTAGATTAGAATCAGCCTCACACATTATCTGGGCCAATATGGCACCTGTTACTAAAGTTCACTTGAGAATGTAATTTTTAAAAAAATTCTGGGATTTACATATGAAAGAACTTAAACCAACATGGTCATTCTAAAAGGTGAGAGACTTAACAAACGATCCAGATCTTTTTCAATATATAACTTCAGTTACATCACACTGTAAACCTTTGCTGTAAATTCTGTGTCTTACGATCTTATACTCCACAGCCACCTGATGAAGGAGCAGTGCTCCGAAAGCTAGTGCTTCCAAATAAACCTGTTGTACTATAACCTGGTGTTGTGTGATTTTTAACTTTGTCCATCCCAGTCCCACACTGGCACCTCCAAATCATTAATTCTTAATGACAGTTATAGGAGGTATGTCGCACTAGGATAGAAATTTAAATGAATAATTTCAAAATTGAACAGTAGTCTTAGTCATGCTGACTATGAAACTATCTCTCATTCTCATAAAAACATGTCTGGTTCAATAATTCCTTTCAGTAAAGAAATCTAACATCCTTATATTTGACTCCAGTTCCACAGCTAAATGGTTCCCTTAACTGTGATCTGAAATGATTTCATCTATCACAAAGTTTGTAATGGGCAACAAAACTTGCTAGCAATGCCTCTATTCTGTTAACTAATATGTATAAAAACGACATCTTGTTGTATGTGAGAGAACACTTAATGAGAGTTAAAGTATAATTACTATAGCAATAATTTGTACTTAAATAGCATTTTCATTGAGTAAGACATCCAAAGGCACTTTGCAGCAACATATTCAGACTATAAAATCAACACAGAGCCGAAAACGATTATTTTAATGTTGGAACATCTGGTTTTATGTACGATGCATTATCTGGCACTGTGTAGTGTATGCCATATTGATAAGACATTCATGTAGATGTACAGTATGCTTGCCAGATATATGCAGCATAGGCAAATTGTAATGTCAGTCAGCATCTCATTTTGATTTACTGCCATTTTCCATCTCACTGTTCTAATTAGGACCTTCTCTTAAACACACATAAGAAAGTGATGGATAATAAAAACCTCGAGTTAGAGGAAGGCAGAGATCTTGCTATTTGGAGATTTCAGAGAAAGTGAGAGTTGAGGCCAAGGAGGAATTTTAACTCATTAATGAGAATTTGTCAATCATTTGTGATAGTATCAGCAATTTCAGTCAAGGAACACAGCATTTATGGGTGAATGGGACTTGGTGCAAGGTGGATACAGGTTTCGGGGGTTTTGGAAGAGTTCAAGTTTGTGCAGAGTGGAAATTGACTGATGATTGGAATAGCACGAGAACAATTGAGTCTGAAGATTGTAAATGCCATTGGTCTGCAGTTCAATCTATTCGAAGATTATTAATGCAAAGTACTGTATTTTGGAGGTCAAACCAGGGCAGGACTTACACAGCCCTGGGGAGTGTTGTGGAGTGAAGAAATCTCAGGTTACAGGTTCATAGTTCCTTGGACGTGGATTCACAGACAGATAGGGCGGTGAAGAAGACTTCAGGCATGCTTGCTTTCATTGGTCAGAGCATTAAGTATAGGAGTTGGAACATGTTCTTGCAGCTGTACAAGATGTTGGTGAGGCTACATTTGGAGTAATGTGTGCAGTTCTGGTCACCCTACTGTAGAAAGGATATCATTAAACTAGAAAGGGTGCAGAAAAAATTTACTATGATGCTACTTGTTGAAAATGTGTTGCTGGAAAAGCTCAGCAGGTCAGGCAGCATCCAAGGAGCAGGAGAATCGACGTTTCAGGCATGAGCCCTTCTTCAGGAATGATGCTACTTGGACTAGAAGATTTTAGTAATATGGAGAGATTGGATAGGCTGGGATTTTTTTTTCCCTGGAGCGTCAGAGACCGAGGGATAACCTTATAAAGGTCTGTAAAACCATGGATAAGGTAGATAGCCAACAGCTTTTTTCCATGGTAGGGGAGTCTAAAGCTAGTGGTGGAAGCGGGTACAATTTTATCATTTAAGAAACATTTCAACAGATGCATGGATAGGATAAATATGGAGCAATATGGATCAAACACAGGCAAATGAGATTAGTTTAATTGCAAAAACTGAGTGGCATGGGCATGTTTCCATGCTTTAGACCTCTATGATCTATGACTCTAATCAAAAAAAGAGTATGCATTTATTACAGATCCTCTACATCCTCAGAATATCCAAATATGTTTATAGCCAATACATTCATTTTAAAAGTTATTGTTATGGTAGTCAATACGTTCATAAGGTGACCCTACAAACACCAATGACCTATTTTGATGATATTGATTGAAGAATAAATATCTGCCTGGACACACTATCTTTAACAAATAGTGACATAAGGTATTTCATGTACATCCAAACAGGCTGATGTGGCCTGTGTTTCAGCAATGCAGCATATTCCATAGGGGGAAGCAATGGCCTAGAGGTATTATTGTTGGATGGTTAATCCAGAGACCCATTTGATGTTATGGGGACCTGGGTTCAAATTCCACCAAGACAGATTGTAGAATTTGAATTCAACAAAAATATAATTCTGGAATTAGAGGCCTAATGATAACCATGAATGAATTGTCAGGAAAAACCCACCTGGTTCACTGATGTCCTTTAGGGAAGGAAACTGTCATCCTTACTTGGTCTGGCCTACATGTGACTCCAGACCCACAGCAATGTAGTTGGGTCTTAACTGCCTTCTGGGCAAATTAGGAATGGGCAATAAATGCTGTCTTAATGCCCACAAACCATGAATGAATTTTTAAAAATGGTCCTGGCACAGATCTAAATTACACATACTACATGGAGTTTAAATTTTTATCCCTATACAAATGCTTATTGAAAGATCAGGTATATTTTAAAGGTGACCTAATAGCAAGCCTTACCAATATGCCAACATTTTGAATTAACTGCTGCCTCCTAAACATTTACCAAGTTGAATTTTCAGCCTATACATTTGAAAAATGAAATCCCATAACTGCTGAAAATAAGCCATGATTAAGAATCCCCACGCTGACCATGCAAATGTTGGCAATTGGTTATTTGTCAATATCTCTGGATGAATCTGGAATTTGGATGTCAAACAGATTTATAATCCAATAACCTTGTTAGTTATCTCAACTTGCAATCTGACAAATGTAATTAGATTACTGAGACATCTCTGTGGTATGATATAGTGTAATTTGTGTCAAATGAAGACTTTCATGTAACACCAGTGTTCAGGTATGCATGGAAGCATGTAATGAATAATTCTACTAAATATTGTAAAATCTGAATTAAATTGCTGGCCTATCAATTGATTTATTGTTGTGGTTATTGCAAATTTTAACAGGGCAATAAATGGATATGAGGGCGTAATTTATGTTTGGGATTTTTCTAGTTCATGTATCTTCTGGACCAGTATTTATTTATATATAATTTGTATAATTCTCAGCCATTAGGATTGCTTGGACCATGACTATTTCAACTGTTGGTCTCCATCAACAACAGCTGACACAGTCAGAATGCCATTCATAGGACACCATGACTTGGGGTGGACAAAACTAAAAATCACAAAGCGCCAGGTTATAGTCCAACTGGTTTATTTGGAAGTACTAGCTTTCAGAGCGCTGCTCCTTCATCTGTTGATAAACCTGTTGGACTATAACCTGGTGCTGTGTGATTTTAAATTCATAGGGCAGGTATTGTTTTATATAAATTTCCACGTGGTACTTCTAATAGAAAATAATATACCCACCTAAATTACCCTAAATGAAAGTAATGTTTTCGAGTGATGGGTAATTCAGGGCTTTGGACATATCACCTTATGGATGATGGTAAAAGTTCTAGTGTATGTACCAGTGGGCTGATTTAGGAGAGGTTTAAAGGAGTTTGTGGGTTTTTCTAGCTTTGATGAGTGATTGATGGTATGCTAAGATAGAAATGCATTTTTCTCTCATTACTCAGGAGCATCAATGCTCAAAAACTAAGAAATATTTTCAGAGCTTGGAATAGTCTTTCAAGTGGGTGCAGTTGGTGTGGCAACATTCTTTAACTATTTGGATTAAAGATGACTGAGCAATCCTCCCTGCTGGCTGTTTTTAAGCACCTTGCCACTCAGTGGTAATGTAGAATGGATTGTCTTAATCTTTCCTTGTCCTAGAAAATCAAGTGAACAAGACAACATGTCAGGCACTAAAAATCAATCAGTGAAAATAACCTGATGCAAACTTTATATCCAATTACTTTTACAGTAGGTTTCCGACTGACACTTCAAAAGGAAATCCTTTCATTAGGAAAACTGCAACTACTGATAATTGCCATTCAGAAGGTCTGCAGTAATTGGTTTTAAGTAACAATCTTTTTTATTGTCAAACATTAGTTTGTCATTTTGCAAAGAAAGGTAAAACAAAGATAGAAAAGAGACTTTCAAAGAAGAATTCGACAAGCCAGCACAGGACAACACTTCTTCTCATGCAAGGTGGGAGAAAGGACTGAAACAGCTACCTCTAGTTCTTTTGAGAGGATTTTCACTTCAATTTTCTTGCGTGAAACTGAGGTTTAATACACCAGAATTTTCGTACTCTTTTGTTTGCTGCCACTATCTTGTGGAAAAGAAAAGTAAGTAAATAAATAAATAAGTGAATTTTCACTTCCTTCTAATTCGGACAGGAAATGATTGTTACCCTTGAGCTAGATTGAATTGATAATCGTGGTGGAGGAGGAAGGGAGCAAACCTGAAAATCACACAGATAAACACCTGGTCACCTAGAAACACCTCAGACCACACAGAAAGTCTGAAATCTTGTTTCCTTTAAATGAATGTTTGCCTGCCATAACTTGATGTAAAACAAATTAAGGATAAAACCAACTTGAATTTTGTGCATTGCTTGAATGGCAGTGATTAAATAAAATAGTCAGAATGCAGTAACTGAGCTTAACATGTAACCGTTTGCCAGGTGACTATTTATTTGACAACAAGGTTCCACAACTAAGCTCAAACCTATCCTCTGATGCCAATCCCATGGAAGTACTGGAGCTAAATATCAAGTGTTGTAACTCACTGTCTTTATTAATTGTGTCAGGAGGTGAAGAGGCATAGGAGAACAAAGGTGGTAGCCCTGCCTACCAACTTGCTTCATAAAGACATCGAAAATTTTTTGAGTAAAAATTTGAATAAGGACAAGCTGAATATGAGTGACGGTGGGGAACTACTGTCTTCAACATATCTACAATTCATACTAATCAGTACAGAGTATGGTTAAAATTGGTTAATGTAAATCAGGAAATAAAGTTAAAATCAATTTTAAAAGCAAAGGTTAAGGAATGGCAGGGCAGCTCAGCTAAGTGGAAAGCCTGTCCTGTAGCACGTGCAAAATTGAGCCAAAACAACCCGTTTGCAGGAAGTGTCACCAGCTGCACAAGCTTGGCTTCCACATTTTGGTGTTTGAGCAAAGTCTGGAGTCGTTGTGGTGCATTTGTGAATAACATGTTTAGAGAGGTGGTCATACACATATTAGAGACAAGCAGGCAGATAGGAAATCAGTGACCGCCAGGTATTCAAGAAAAGCAGGCGGATTCTGGGTGCAGAAGAAGGCAGAGATTCCCTGAAATAGAATCAAATCATAGAATCCTTACAGTGTGGAAACAGGCCCTTCAGCCCAACAAGTCCACACCAACCCTCCAAAGAGTAACCCATCCAGACCCATTCTCCTACCCTACATTTACCGCTGACTAATGCATCTAACCTACACATCCCTGAACACTATGGGCAGTTTAGCATGGCCATTTCACCTAATCTGCACATCTTTGGACTGTGGGAGGAAATTGGAACACCAGGAGGAAATCCGCACAGAGATGAGGAGAATGTACAAACCCCACAGAGATAATCGCCTGAGGTAGGAATTCAACCCGGGGTCCTGGCACTGTGAGGCAACAGAGCTAACCACTGAGCCACCGTGCCACCCTACAGTGAATAGTGAAGCCAGAGCTAAGCCAGTGGGACCATGGGTGGCTCAGCTAAACAAGGTGGAAGGAAGAAGTGAGGAGAAACAGTTCTGATCAGGGATTCTTAAGTTAGGTGAACAGACAGTGATTGTCACTGTGATTCCAAGATAATGTGCTGCCTTCCCGGTGTCAGAGTCAGGGATACCACAGAAAAGCTACAGAACATTCTTGTAGGGGTTGGGGCAAAGCCAGTGGTTGTGGCTTTAGTTAGGAGGGATTGAGTGGTATGCATCAGAATTTGAGGAGTCATGTAGAAAATTAGTAAACAGGATCTTAAAAGTAGTAATCTCTGGATTATTCCCTTTGCCATGTGCAAGTGAGTACAGAAATAGAAGAATAAGGCAGATAAACATGTGACTGGAAAGATAGTGCTGCAGGGAAGGCTTGAGATTCCTGAAACACTGAGCCTGGTTCTGGGGAAGATGGCATCTATACCAGTCAGTGAGTTGTGTCTGAAGAGAGCTGGCACTGAGTTCCTTGTGTGGAATTTTGTTAGTGTCATTGGGATGGATTTAAATAAACTCAGCAAAGGCCTGGGAGCCTTGACAGAATATTAGTAGAAATATCAGGGTGCGCAAAATAGTTGGAGACACAGATAGCACCAATAGTATGAAGAAAAAGTCATTAAGTGAAATTGGAATATGGGAGAAAACAAGTCAAAATCAGGATTACTGTGTGAATGCATAATGAATAAGATTGGGGAGTTAAGGTATAGATTGCCATGTGGAGTTATGTAGTGTGGTGACAACAAAGACTTGGCACAGGAAGGCAGTGCTGGATGTTAAATATTCCTGGCCACATGGTATTCAGAGAAATTCAGGGAGGTAATAAAAGGAGATGGTGGTATTCATTAAGTAGAGCATTGCAATACTGGAGAAAGAAGATGTTTCAGAGGGTTCCAAGAAAGAGTCATTTTGGTGAGAGCAGAGTGACTAAAAGGCTAGAATAACATTACTCGGTATAATCTATAGGCTGCCATCTACTGGAAAGATATAGAGGAAGAAATATGCAAGGAAATTACAGGGAGGTGTAAACATCATTGAAAAGGCACAATGGGGATTGTAATTATCAGAATACAGACTAGGTAACTGATTAAGGAGGAAGACGGCAATCATTCTCAAATTGTGTTCAGGAGAATTTCATACAACAATATGCCTGTTCCAACAAGAAAGGAGGCACTGCTAGACCTGGCTGTTGGGAATTATGTGGGCCAAATAGGTCAAGTATCAGTGGGGGAGCATTTCAGGGACAGAATTCATTGTATAACAAGATTTAGGATGTTGCTGGAAAGTGTGAATGCGCAGTCAAAGTAAGAATAATCAGTTCATTGAGAGCTGATTACAATGGGATAAGGATGGTGGGCTCAATTGTTAGCACTGTTGCCTCATAGTGTCAAGGACCCAGGTTTGATTCCAGCCTCGAGCAACTGCCTGTCTAGAGTTTGCACGTTTTCCCAGTGTCTGTGTGGCTTTTCTCTGAGTGCTCTGGTTTCCCCCCATAGTCCAAAGATGGTTGGCCATGCTAAATTGGCCCATTGTGTCCAGGAATGTGCAGCTTAGTTGGATTAGCTATGGGAAGTGTAAGTCACAGGCATCTGAGTGGGATATTTTTCAGAGGGTTAGTATGGCTTCGATGGGCTAAATGCCTTGCTTCCATACTGTAGGGATTCCATGATTCACAAAAGAATGGAATTGGACTAGAAAGACTGGAAAAAAAAGGTTGGTGGAAAAAGCTGTCACTGAACAATGAGCTACCTTCAAAGAGGAGATGGTTTGGACTCAGTCAACATATATTCTCTCAGAAGGGAGGCATAAAGTTCAAAGCTAGCTAGATGACAAAGGAGATAGAAAATAAGTTATTCAAGAAAATGTGTGTACGTGACTGTGTCATTTAGTGAATACAATTTTAAGCAATTATTTGTAGGAAGTTCAGAAGGAAGGTGGAAAGCTAATAAGACAACAAAGAAGGATTATGAGAAAACACTGGTAGCTAATATAAGAAAAATCTTAAAGTCTTCTGTTGGTGCATAAATAGTAAAAGCATGGTAAAAGGAGAAGTAGGGTCAATTAGAGCCCAAAAAGAAGATTATCTCATGAAGCTGAAGTGTTAAATGAATTCTTTGCATTTGTCTCTTGATTGAGACAAACAATGCACAGGCCATGATGACAGAGGAGGAGCCCTAGTCTCTAGAAGAGGTTAAAATTGATAAGAAGAACATATTTGATAAACTGTTGGTACTTGATGGGACAAGGACAAGATGGGATGCATTCAATTATATCAAAGAAAATGTGAAGGGTAAAATTAGAGAGGCTGTAGCAATAATCCATCAGTTGTTCCTGGATTTGGGGGTGGTATCAAATGTTTGAATAATTGCAAACGTTATGCATTAGTACAAGAGCAGTATAAAGATTGGCTCAGCAATTATAGACCAACCAGTTTAGCTTTGGTGGTGGGGAAACTGCTAGAAGAAATTATTGTGATGGAATTAGTAGCCAAATAGAATTAATGCAAAAACCTGGGTTACTTAGGAACTGCAACATAAATATGTGAAGAGAAAATCATGACTGACTAACTTTCTGGACTTTTTTGAAGAGGTAAATGAGAGTTTTGTTGAGGGCAATATTGTTGATGTGGTGAACATGGACTTCATAAAGATATGCAATACAACATCACATAATAGCTTTGTGAGAAAAGGAATATCTCCTTGAAGTAAAAGGGTCAGTGCCAATATGGAAACAATATTGGCTGAGGAATAGGAAACAGAGACTGATGGTTAATGGATACCTTTTGGGCTGAGGGAAAATTTATGCTGGTGTTCCTCTGGAGTTGTTATTGGTGCCCTTGCTTTTCCTAGCATGTATATGAATGATCTATACCTTGGTGTATAGGACACAATTTTCAAATTTGTGGCTGACACAGTTCTGAGGAGCACTGTAATTATGAGGGCATCAGCAGCAAACTCCGGGACATAGAAAAGTTGGTGGAGTGGAGAGAAGAGGTTCAATGCAGAGAACTGTGATTTATCCTTATTGTTTTATTGACAAGACATAACCGGACAATTTTCCATACTGTCATGATGATGCTAATGCTGAGCTGTACTTACAAAAAGTTTGGCTAGGGTGCAGCTAGTTCTGAAGCACATGTTTGATGCTATTGCTAGAATGTTGTCAGGGCCCAGAGCCTTTGTAGTCTCCAATGTCTTTGGGCATTTCTTGATATCATGTGGAATGAATTGAAATGGCTGAATACTGGCATCTGTAATGATGGAGACAGCAGAAAGCAAAGATGGATCATCAACTTTTGTCTGAAGAGGAATACAAATGCTTCAGGCTTGTGCTGGGCTCCCCTATCATTGTTAATGAGATATTTGTGAAGCATCCTCCTACAGTGAATTGTTTAATTGTTCACCACTACTCACTACTGGCTTAGATTTGATCCATTGGTTGTGGGATTTGTCAGCTCTGTGCACTGCATGTTGCTGCAGCTGTTTGACATGCAAATAGTTTTCCATAATTTTACAAGGTCGACAGCTCCTAATAAAATGAACTAAATTTACTATTTATACAATACTTTTTCAATACATTTTTAATGCATACCTCCTGAAATTTTCCTTGCTTCTTCTAAATTTCTTTATACTCATTTTGATGTTGTTTTTGATGGTTTCGTACTGTAAGTTGTAACTCCATATGGGGTTACATAGCCAGTGGGCAAGCTTATGCATGTCTTTTAAGCTGACATCACCCTTTCAATACAAGTGTTGACATTTTACAAGAAAGATCCACTCTTTTCACTGGTTTTGGAAACTGTTGATTTCAATCATTTAGATCATTTAGACAATAGGATTTGTGCCGATCAGAACCAGACAGGTTGGGCATGGGGAACAGGGATGGGGGAGCTACCATATTCTGTCACTGTTGAATATTAGAGAGACACATTTATATTTTAATTACAAGTGTCTGTCCCTTGAAGAATAAAATTTAAATTAAAAAATTCTTTAAAACTGTTCCTAAAAATGTCACTTTTCTAAAAATAAATGCTTCCCGTGAATTATAATGTAATTCAATATTGCTTTAATTGTAAGATAAAGCGGATGTTCATTGTATAAATGCATTCAATAGCTTTATTTGGCAATTTAGTTTCCTTTACAATCTTCAGAAATATAAGAAGGCCTATGTAATTAAAAAAATATACTGAGTTTCATGCTGAGAATTGCAAAAGCATCCAAAATGCCAAATTAAAATTTGAAAATGTTTTATGAAGAAGCTGCAGGATGTTGCTAACTGTATTTTCATACACTTCAGTATAAAAGTTATGGAAGTTTGGACATACTACTAATATTATGCTATGCCTCTGTTGCTCTGGTCAATGTTGGACTCCTTGTTTGGGTTTATATTCAGTGTTGATTTTGATTTTCAGCTTATCAGGTGGTGTCAACATTTTTAAAGCTCTTATTCAGCCTTTGCAATCGACATAAGCATGAAGCCACTGCCTTAGTATGCACTTATTATCTCAATAGCCTTCATTGTATAAAGACAACTAAGCTCTACTGCCCCATATAATTTAAGAAGGAAACCCATAATGATGGACCTGTATCATCAGAATCATGTTGACAAGTATCTATAGAAATATTGAACTTTAATTGATCTCATGCCTTGTATGACTTCAGAATGTCTCAAAGTACATTTGAAATGTAATGATGGTTGGATGGTAAATAAGCAATTGGAACACCGCAATGAGTTAAATAACCACGTAACCTGCTTTAGTGAAGTTGGTTGAGCACTACCTGTTAGCCAGGAAATATTCCTGCCCTTTTTTGAATGCAGAGGTGTGACTCTAAACAATGGCCTAGAGGACAGGAAGGCCAAGGTTTAATGTCTCATTCTCAAAGAGGTATCTCTGACATTGTAGTAGACCTTTGCTAAGATGCTAACAGAGATTGTTTACTCAAGTCACTTATCTGGTGTTTGAACCTATACACTCGGACTCAGAGATGAGAGGATGACTATTGAGCCAAAGTACATGACAGCTGTAGTTTCACTTCCATTAATGTCTGCTAGTACATACATGAATAGACTTGAACATTAACACCACATCGTGGAATAATAGATTGAAATTATATACTGAAATACCTCTGTACTCCAGTTCCAACAGTCTCAATGCCAGCTAAGCTCTTCTTCGTTAACTAGATTTTTTTTCATTCTTCGAAACAGTTAGGCTCCAGGAAAACAATTGTTCCACACCATGTCTCTCATTGTTTGCCAATGTTTGTCTTTCAACATAAAAATAGGGATGACTGAAAAAAGATGACTTGCTCCCAGATATTTTTCCTGCAGTAACTTGCTTATATTTGTTATTTTTCTCTCTTCTACCTTATCTGTCTTATCTACTTTGCATTGATAATATAAATATTTTGCATACATTTGAACTATTATCAGTAATAGTCATATTTTACTTTAGTTTTGTGTAAGGCATTCAACATATTTCTCAACATATAGAGTCATACAGCATGGAAACAAACCCTTTGGACTGTAAACAGTCCACACCAATCATGTTCCCAAAATAAACTAGTCCCACTTGCCTTTGTTTGGCTCATATACTTCCAAATGTTTCCTATTCATGAACATATCCAAATGTCTTTTAAATGTTGTCACTGTCCCTGCATCCACCGCTTTCTCTGGCAGTTCATTCCACACACGAACCATGCTCTGTATAAAAAGTTGGCCCCATGTCCTTTTTAAATCTTTCTCCTCTCACCTTAAAAATATGCCCCAGTTTGAACTTCTCCACTCTATGGAAGAGATCATTGTCATTCACCTTATTTTATGCTCCTCATGATTTTATAAACCTCAGCAATGTCATCTCTCAACCTCCTGTGCTTCAGTGAAAAAAGTCCCAACCTTTCCAATCTATTTTTATATCTCAACCCTCAATTTCCAGCAAAATCCTGGTAAATCATTTCTGAATTCTTTTGAGTTTAATAACATCCTTCTTGTAATGGGGTCACCAGGACTACACACAGCACTCCAGAAGAAATTGCATCAATGAGCTGTACAACCTCAACAAGACATTCTAACTCATTTACTCAAAGGTCTGAGCAATGAACATGCTAAACACCTTCTTAACCACGATGTCTTCCTGTGACACAAATTTCAAAGAATTGTATACCTGAACTCCTAGGCTTCTCTGTTCTACAACACTACTCAAGGTCCAACCATTAATTGTATAAGTCTTGTTCTTGTTTGTATTAATGACCTGCTATACCTCACATTTATCCAAATTAAACTCCATTTGCCACTTCTCATCCCATTGCTCCAATTGATCAAGATCTCTTTGTAATCTTAGATAACCTTCTTCATTGTCCAGTATACCACTAATCACCTGGAAATTTACTAACAATGGCTCTTACATTTTTATCCAAATGATTTATATAAATGACAAAACAGTGAACCTAGCACCGATCCCTGTGGAACACCGCTTATTACAGACCTTCAGTCCAAAAGCATACCTCCACCACCACCCTCTATCTCCAACCATGAAGCCATATTTTCATAGAATCATAGATTCCTGTTGGAGTCTGAGCTTCAAACATTGCAACACTTCAGGGAGAGGGATGCTGCATTTCAGAGACAGTCACACTGCTTAGACTACTTTAACCAAATTCAGCCAGTGGTCAGGGACAGGAGAGCATGGTTGTGAATGAGGCAGGTAGAGGGATCCAGGAGGTGGAGTTGCAGGAGCCTCAGCCCTATTTCTTGTCCAACAGGTTCAAGAGTTTTGCTCACCCTGTGTGGATGGGAATGAGGGACTGCAGGGGTGATGAGCTGACTGACCACAATACATGGTGCAGGAAGCCATTCAAATAGTGGGGAGAGAAGAGAAATGTTGTTGTAATCGTGGATAGTGTAGTTAGAGTCATTAAGGCACAGGGTCATTAAGATTAATCAGGTAATGTGTGGCTCAGAGATTGGTGTGGGTGAAATGGATTGGAATTCATGGGTTATTGGCACTAATACTGGGGAAGAAGGGATCTGTTCTGATGGGACAATCTTTATCTGAACAATGCCGGGACCACAGTCCTAGCGAATCGTATAACTAGGAAAATAGACAGGGCATTAAACTAAATTGGCGGGGGGATGGTTCAGTTATTGGGGAAATTAAAAAACCGGAATTAAAAGACGAGGTAAGAGTGCAGAACTCAGGAGGGGTTATTAAAATCTCCAGCACAGACACAAATAGGATAGTGTATGGAAAGGGTTAGCAATCAAACTTCAAGCACACTGGACAAACAAATGACACTGAGAAACACAGGACTCAAGGTGTTAGATCTGAATGCACCCACAGTAAGGAATTAGGAAAATGAGCTTGTGGCATAGATCGAAATGGGATCAGGATTGGGAGCTGAATATTCAAAGTTATGTATCCTATTGATTATTAGTAAGAAATGAAATTAAATCAATTAAATCAAATGAAATAGGGTCGCATGGTATAGAATATGTGTGGGTAGAATTGAGGAACTGCAAAGGTGAAAAAACCATAGTTCGAGTTATGTACAGACCTCCAAACAGTTGACAGGAGTAGGGGTGCAAGATACACCAGAAGATAGAAAAGATGTGTTGGAAAAGCAAAGTTATAGTGATCATGGGGTATTTCAATATGCAGGTGAACTGGGAAAATCAGGTTGGTAGTGGATTGCAAGAAAAGGAATTTGTGGAATGTCTACAAAATGTTTTTTTTGGAGCAGCTTGTGGTGGAGCCCACTAGGGAACAGGCAATACTGGATTTAGTGTTGTGCTATGAGGCAGTCATGATAAGGGATCTTCAGGTAAAGGAACCCTTAGGAAGCAGTGATCATAATATGATTGAACTTACTCTGCAATCTGAGAGGGAGAAGATGGAATCATAGCTGAATAAGGCAACTACAGAGGCATGAGGAAGGAGCTGGGGCAAATTGACTGGGAGAGGAGCCTAGCAGGAAAGGCAATGGAACAGCAATGGCAGGACTGTCTGGGAGTAATTCAGGAGACACAGCAGAGATTCATCTTAAGGAAAAAGAAGCATGGTACAGGGAGGATGAGCCAACCATGGCTGACTAGGGAAGTTAGGGATAGCATAAAAGCAAAAGAGAAAGCCTATAATGTGGTGAAGGGCAGTGGGAAACCAGAGGATTGAGAAGCCTACAAAGACCAATAGAGGGCAACAAAAAAAAGGAATAGGGATGGAGAAGATTAAATATAGGAGTAAGCTAACCAGTAATGTAAAGGAAGACTGTAAGAGTTTCTTTCAATATATAAAGGCCAAAAGAGAGGTGAGTGTGGACATTGGGCTGCTGGAAAATGTTGCTGGGAGATAGTAATGGGAACAAGGAAATGGCTGAGGATCTGAATAAGTACTTTGTGTCAGTCTTCACGGTGGAAGACATGAGTAATATCATAAAAATTCAAGAGAGTGAGGGGGCAGAGCTGAGTATGGTGGCCATCACCAAAGAGAAAATGCTAGAAATATTGATTGGCCTGAAGGTGGATAAATCACGTGGACCAGATGGATTACACCCCAAAGTTCAAAGTGAGAAAGCTGAAAAGATAGTGGAGGCATTAGTCGTGATCTTTCAGGAATCGCTAGATCAGTGAGGGTCCTAGAGGACTGAAAAATTGCTAACGTGACACCTCTGTTTAAAAAAGGAGTAAGGCAAAAGGTGGAAATTTACAGAAATTAGCCTAACCTCAGTCGTGGGTAAGATCCTGGAATCCATTGTGAAGGATGAGATTTCTGAATACTTGGAAGTGTATAGTAAATTAGGACAAAGTCAGCATGGTTTCATCAAGGGGAGGTCATGCCTGACAAATCTGCTAGAATTTGTCAGTAACAAGCAGGTTAGACCAAGGAGAGTCAATGGATGTTATCCACCTGGACTTCAAGAAGATCTTTGACAAAGTGGCACACAGGAGGCTCCTGAGTAACTTAAGGGGCAATAATGTCAGAGGCAAGGTGCTAGCATGGATAGAAACTTGGCTGTCTGGCAGAAAGCAGGGAGTGGAGTTAAAAGGGTCCTCCTCAGGGTGGCAGCCGGTGTTTTGCAAGTGACATTCCACAAGGCTCGGTGTTGATAACGCAACTTTTCATTTTATATATTAATGATCTAGATGACAGAACTGAGGGAATTCTGGCTAACTTTGCAGATGATACAAAGGTAGGCAAAAGGACAGGTAGCATTGAGGAGGCAGGGAGGCTGCAGAAGGATTTGGACAGGTAGGCAAAGTGGGCAAAGAAGTGGTAGATGGAGTACAATGTGGGAAAGTGTGAGGCCATGCACTTTGGTAAGAGGAATAGATGGATGGACTGTTTTCTAAATGGGGAGAACATTCAGAAATCTGAAGTGCAAAGAGACTTGGGCATTCTAGTCCAGGATTCTCTCAAGGTAAACTTGCAGATTGAGTCAGTAGTTAGGAAGGCAAGTGCAATAATGACATTTATTTTGACAGGACTTGAACATAAAAGATAGGGGTGTACTTCTGAGGCTCTATAAGGCTAGACCACATTTGGAGTTTCATGTGCAGTTTTGGGCCCCTTTTCTTAGGAAGGATATACTGGCCCTAGAATATTGTCAGAGCAAGCCCATGAGAATGGTCCCAGGAATGAAAAGCTTAACATATGAAGAATGTTTGAGGACTCTGGGTTTATACCTGATGGAGTTTAGAAGGATGAGAGGAGATCTAATTGAAACATACAGAATACTGAATGGCCTGGACAGAATAGAAGCTGGGAAGATGTTTTCATTGGTAGGAGAGACAAGGACACGAGGGCATAGCCTTAGAGTAAAGAGAAGACTTTTTAGAATGGAGATAAGGAGAAACATCTTCAACCAGAGAGTGGTGAATGTATGGAATTCATTGCCACAGAAGGCCGTGGAGGCCAGGTCATTGGGTATATTTAAGACTGAGAGAGATAGGTTCTTGAGTATCGATGGGATCAAAGGTTACAGGGAGAACGTGGAAGAATGGGGTTGAGAAACCTATCAGCCATGATCGAATGGCGGAGCAGACTTGATGGGCTGAATGGCCTAATTTCTGCCCCTATGTCTTATGTCTACTCGCTACAGTATGGAAACAGGCCATTTAGCCCAACAAGTCCACAATGATTCTCTGAAGGGCACCCCACCGAGACTTACACCCCTACCTCATCTCTGTAACTCTGCATTTCCCATGGCTAATCCACCTAACCTACATTCCTGACTGGTCTTCTAAATGATTAATATTTCCAGAAAAATGCCACCTTTTCAGCTCCTTAGCATTATTTGGAATCAAAAGAATCCATAACAGACTTTATTGATATCTACAGGGCCCAATTAACCATTGCTGGTTGTTGTTGAACAAGCAGCTACATTTACTGTTCGTTCCTGTAGAAACAAAGGATATTTTTCGCTTTCACATCTTGGCTGGAAAATACATGAAGCAGATTGCTACCTTTTAATTGAAGTGAAAATCTGTTTGGTTCTATTACGGGAGTTAATCTGCTCAACGGGTTTACTGCCCCAGTGGTGAAGTTGAGAATTATCCCCATTAACTTAATGACATTTGATAACAATTAACTGGTTTGTCAACCACTTGACAAGTATTAGAGAGCTAACATTAAATGCACTTGCTACATTGCAATTAGCTGCTGGCTTTTCAGGGTCTGGGTCAAAATTGCATCTTAGGATGCTAGCACTCGAAATTGTGTGCAGTGATGTGAGTGGTATGAATAACTGACAGACTGAGTGTTTTGCTCATGAAAAGAAAACCTGACCAAAGTTCACTCGTAGCATGGTAGCCAATGGAAGCAACAGGGTCTTGTGCACTAACTGGAGAGCCAGTAAGAGCTTCATATCACTTCTTTTCAGGATAGTTTGCCACATTATGTGCCTGCTAGGCAGCTTAACTGGATCAACAATGATAGAGTGGAACGTTTTTACCAGTCAGCCGATCTTCAGAGAATGGCAGGAGGGAAGTCTTTGGGTAGGGGTCAAAGGTATGGGCTGTGGAGGAAGACAAGACAGCCCCCTCTTCATGATTCTAGATTCTTCAATCAGGCATGGAGTGCCTGTGAACAAGAACACCTCTCGAGAGTCTATAAATTACCCGGACAGGGTTTACATTATGGGTTTTCTGCACACAACTGGCAAAATGCTAACAGCACTTGAATGAATTTCTTGAAGCTATTGGTCATTTAAGGACTCAAATTGATTGTGGTTCTAGAAGGAGAAAGTGAGGGCTGCAGAGGCTGGAGGTCAGAGCTGAAAATGTGTTGCTGGAAAAGCGCAGCAGGTCAGGCAGCATCCAAGGAGCAGGAGAATTGACGTTTCGGGCATGAGCCCTTCTTCAGGAATGTTCTTCAGGAATGATGAGATTTTAAGAGATCAGTTAAGATTCAGTTAAAATGATGAGATTTTAAGAGATATTTTTATAATTTTTACAAAAGTTGGTAATTAATAGAATGGGTAAAAATGATACAGGAGAATACATTCTGCTTACAGAGCAGTACTTTTTTCTTGGCAGCTTGAGCTTCTCCAAATAGGAATTAACCATTTTGCAGCAAGTGCAATTAAAACTGAAGTGCTGTAATTTTTCGAGGCAATTTATTCAGCACCATGCTTTCTTAAAAGTGGTAGTTATAAAAGTGGGGGGCGGGGGGGGGGGGGGGGGCGGTGGCAGAGATATTCTTTGGAGAGTCAGTGCAGACCCATTGAGTTGAATGGCCTCTTTCCAGACTATGGGGATTCTGTGATTTAGCACGTGGTCATGCCATACACATGATGGAGTGTATCCTTAATATTCAGGCAAGATTTCATCTTCACAGGTCATTCTTACCAATACTGTCATGGACAAATGTATCTGCAGCAATCAGGCTGTCGTGGACGCGATTAGGTATCTTTATCCCTTTTGGTGGTTCTCTCACCACCTACTGCAGACCCAGTCTAGCAGCAATGTTCTTTAGGACACAACCAACTGAGTCAGTAGAGGTGCTGCTGACGGACATTAAAGTCCCCAACACAAAATACATTCTGTCCTCATACCACTGTCAGTGTTTTCTCCAGGTGCTGTTCAGCATGAAGAATAACTTATTCATGAAATGTTATTTGTATGACGGTGTGTGGATGGTGGAGGGGTGGTGTGTGGTTGCAGGAGTGTCATGTAATTAGCAGGAGGTTTCGTTACCCATGTTTGACCTGATACAATGGAGCTTCATTGGATCCAAAGTGAATGTTAGTGACTCCCAGGGCAACTCACCTCTGACTGTATCCAAATATGCTATCCCCTCTTCTGGGTCTTCACAGTTGGTGAGACAGGACACCTCCAGGTATGATATGTGTGTTGTCTAGGACATTGACTATAAGATAGGATTCTATGAATGTCACTATGTCAGATTATGAGACAGCTTTCCCAATTTTTGCCCAGATTCTGGTAAGGAGACAGTGTCAACAGGGGTGTGTTTGTTATTGTCATTTCCGGTGCCTTGGTTGATGCTGGATATTTGATCCGGTTTCATTCTTTCTCTCAGGCTTTGTCTTAGTTTCATAGAACACACTGGCTTGCCAGGCCATTTTAGACTGTGATTAGGAGTCTACCAAATTTTGATGGAATTAGAGTCATATGTAGAGCAGACTAGCTTTTCCTAAAGGATGTTAATCAATTGGATGGGCTTTTGTGGCAACTGACAATGGTCACCATTAGACAATCGTTTTTAATTCCAGATTAGTTTAATTTAAATTTCACTATCTGCCATAGTGGGATTTGAACGCATGTGCTCAGAACTTTGGCCTAGGCCTATGCATTATTAATTCAGTTGACAATACCACTAATTCCACAGGGTTTAGAGATTTTGGATTTTTATAGCACAGGAAGAACTCATTGAGATAAAGCTTGACTTAGTGTGCAGATAATCACAGGTGAATACTGACAATAAATAGGTATTGCTTTCATTATTATGGGAATATAGAAAGAGGAGTAGCGTTTATTGATAGATACACCCTGCATGATGTCTATATCAATCATTTGCTGATATAAAACACTGCATTGCATATGAATTTTGAAATGTACACTCCATAAGACCATAAGACATAGGAGTGGAAGTAAGGCCGTTCGGCCCATCGAGTCCACTCCGCCATTTAATCATGGCTGATTGGCATTTCAACTCCACTTACCAGCGTTCTCCCCGTAGCCCTTAATTCCTCGAGACAACAAGAATCTATCAATCTCGGTCATATGAATTGGAAACAGGAAAAGGCGTTTTAGTCCTTTGGCCCCTCTCAGCAATTTGATAACATTTGATTGAGGCCTGTACTTTCCAGTCTAAACCAGTATCTTTTGACTCCCTTGTCAGCTGAAAATCTAACTCAGCCAAAAAAATTTTCAATGGCTGTCTCCTCTACGACTCTCAAGTAAAGAAAATTCCATATACTAACTCTCTGAAAAAGAAAACTCTCCCCTTCTCTGCCTTAAATGGATAATGCTTTATTTTTTGATTTATGTGGGCTAGATCTAGACTCTGCCACAAGAGAAAACATCTTTTCAACATCCAACCTGTCAGGTCCATTCACAATTTTATGTTTCAATAAGATCACTTTTCATTCTTCTGAACTCAAAAGGATCCATTTGCTCATAAGACAAGCCCTTTGACCCAAGAACCAGCCAACGGAACCTCCTCTGCACAGCCTCAAATGCAATTATATCATTTCTTAAATATGGAGGCCAAAACTGTACACAGTACTCCAAATGTAGTCTCATCAGTGACCGTAGAACTAGAAAAATATCCCTAATTTCATACTCCATTTCCCCTTTCAATAAACAACATTCTTTCTTACCTTCTTAATCATTTCTTGTACCTGCATGCTACTTTATGATTCATGCACCAGGAACACCCGGATCGATCTATACCACACAGTTTGGCAATTTCTCTCCATTTAAATAATATCCTGTTTTTCTTTATCTTGGTAAAAAGCAATACTGAAGTGACCTGATTTACTGGGGAACCAATTTGAGTTTTGCACATTAGGATTATTATGGGCAATTTCAGAGTTGATGCAACCTTTGGTCCATTTAGGCTAAATACTAATTTTCAGATCCAAAACATTTCAGTGTGGAACTTGTATGATTCAATACGTTTTAATCATACAGTGACATCCTCAGAAACGTAGTTTTGTTGAATGACAACGTACTTGTAATTGCAGATGGAAGGCTGTGATATGTATAGATAATCTAATCTGTGACTGCATCTCTTCCTTTCCTGATTTCCCTGTTCACCACCCCCACCTTCTTATAAAGGTGTCTAGTCCAACCTGTTGGATGAGTCTGTTTGCACAAGACATCACAGAAGAGGGTCTTACCCATTCATGGCTGATTGCACAGAGAGCGGAACACATTTACCACGTCAACTGCTGAGACACGCAGGTGTGTGCAGTCACTGCAGCTCAGCCCTAATCCATTAGCCACTGCAATACCTTAAGCAGAAGCAGACTGAGACGCATACCTTCAGATGAATGAACTGCATCAGCCCTGGATATGAACAGTCCTGTCTCTTTAAATATGTGAAAAATAATGTGTATTTTGTTATCTGAACAATTATTAAGCCATCTCATGCTCTATTACAGAATTATATGAAAAAATAAATACATTTTCTTTCAGTTTAAGAGAAATGCATATGGTATTATGTGAAGATAGACTTGTGTTTGTCAAAGCTCAAGGTCAAAATTAGAATTTTACAGGTTTTAGAGTTTTGCATCAACTGAAAAGCAGGTGAGCCAAGTATCCGGGTTATATTAACAACCACTGCTTCTGTCCAGTGATTTAGTTTATTATTGAATTGTTCAAAAGAGTAATATTTGAGCCAAATATTTCAACCTAAGTAACTTATACACCGAAAAATGCAGTACTTATAAATCATTTAAAAAATTCTGAATACCAAATAAATGGTCTGTAAGCAAGCATGGTCAGTGCATTTCTTTAAAATAACTTTGAACATATTTTTGTAGAACAATTCATTTGATTAATGCAAAATTCTCAGAGCATTTAAAACTATCACAATATTTTCTATTGCTGGAATATTTTAGTGTACTATGAAACAGCAATATTATTCTATCAACACATCAAAGAGGCAATTAACAGAATTGCAAAATCTTTTGTTATTGTGCAGCAGTGATCATCAAAAGCCAAAAATGAATTTTAATATTTTTCTTTTTGTCATGCTATCAGTGTCTGGAGTTATTAAGTAACATCTCTGGTCATTAGTTACAATAGAGTTGATTTTCCTCACTTCTCCACCTTGCATTCAGCTTTTCCCAGGGACAGGAAATAATTATATCAGAGCTTCTGTTGAGATTTACTGGAGTTCCCAAGCGATGCAACTGTGGGAGGCACAGGTCAAAATAACCATTGGAATCAATTGGGAAGGAATATCTGTACCCTCCTGCCTCATTGAAGAGGACTGCGATGGAATGTCTCCCAGTAGAAGGGTGCTCACAAGAAGCCAATAGTAGCTGTCTGACTCCTAGAACCTTTGAAGACTGATCAAACACTCTTGTTTTAGATCAAGATAGAGAGAAATATTGGTTAGAAGTATTTCCTAATTAACCTGTTCAGAAATTTTATTGCATACCTCTAAAGCAGATGGGATTTGAACCCAGGTTTACCTGGTTTAGAGGTAGGGACTGCACCACAAGAGCCCAAACTATGGTTTGACACTCCTCAAGGCATCGAAACACATGGTTTTAGAGGTGAAATCAAAGCTGGAAAGCCCTGCACTCAGAAGTTTGGTGTATGTCTGAAGGTCTCTGAGATCTATATTGTAGTCACTTAACATGTGATGGAATATACAATAGGACCGAGGAACCTAAGCTATCATCCATTTATTACCTTACTGGGATCAGTCAAATACATAAAATATCCAATATATACCTACATTTTTTTCACAATTTTAGTTTCCTCATTATTGCTTTATTATTCAGTTTCTTTAAGAAAGAGAGTGTTAGCTGCAGAATTTGTTTTGAGGGTAACATTAATGACCTTCTCTGATTATTGGTCAGCTGGATAATTCTACAGGGAGGGGATCGCAATCTACTGTGACAAAAAGCTTTACCTCATGACCCAGCCAAGAACTTGACAAATTGAATTGGAATGAGATCTGACCAAAATCCTTTTGAATGGAAGTTAAGCTTTAGAACCATCATTCTAAAGTCATGTTATAACTCTCAACTTATGATTAAGTGAAAAATGAATTATTGCTTCAAGGTTTGAGTTTTTTTTATTGCCTGCTGTTTGATTTCTGGTTTTGAATTTTCTTTTGATAGAAATTTTGTAAGACCAAAAAATTTGATCTGATCCTAAGAAATTAAATTAATCAGGGAAGTGAAAACAACCAGTCATCTAAAATGTAAACTAAAAGTAGTTAATTGAAACAAACTAAAAGTTGTTGCGTAACACAGCATTTCTTATTTCATGTTCTCCTTTTACCTTATTCTGTTCTTAAAAGATATGCTATAGGGGATTAAAAACAATGTTTCAACATAAATGTCTGATGAAAAGCAAATTAAATATGGTCAATGGAAATATGAATCCAGTGCCATCTTTCTCTCCAGATTATAAAATACCATTGGTCATCAAAATAAATCTGCAAAGTGTTAATCTCAGTTCTTTGTTGAATTAATTGTACTGTATTGTGATTATTGAAATTCAATATGAATTGTTTTAAATACTGCTAAAGTGGTAAATTAAAACTTTTTTTTATCAAACAATGTTTGCATGAATCAATGAATACTAACAATGGATGAACACATCTAACAGCAATTTGTTTTTGTTGTTGCTCATATATTGCCAAATCATTATTTAGCCAATATAATTTTAGGCCTATGATTTGTATAGAGGTGAGCTTTTTAATATAAAACGGTTGAAGTTGAAGCAATTCACAAATAGCATTTTAATCAAAGCATACAGTTTTATAGCAAAACAACTTTCACCAGATTTCATGTAAATAAAATGGGATGTTCGCTTTTTCCTCTTCCTGTATTGCCTTTGTTTTAATGCAAAGCTTCTTTATTTTAGTTGACAAGAAGTTGCATGTTGACGAAGGATTCTACAATAATTGTACAATAGCAGCATCCACATGGCTGACGTTTAGGATGTTATACAGGTATGAGTAACCAGAAATAACTGTCAAAAGGTTGTTGGTTTATTGTCTGGCAACCAACACATTTTCAGCTTCAGTTCCTAATACTCATGTACTCATGCTGAGTTGTTTTTTCCTTCATTCCCTTTGGGAGCTTGAACATTTACAATAATTGACTTGTAATTAGAGTGTATTTGTGATCTGCTCCACAGCTAATTGTGCATCGAGGAAAAAAACTGACACCGCTGAAGCCAGCTTGACCCCTGACTTCTGACAGAGCTGCGTGGTAAACAATCTGCCAGTGTATTGCCCAGGTGGATTCAGAACGGCAGGTTAATCTCAGCTTTCAACAAAGAGGAACAAAACTTCTTGATGAAGGGACAGATGTGTTTAATTGAGTAATTTTACTGCATTCAGACATGTACTCGGAAACCAAAAGTACAAGAGAAACTCATCAGCAGCTATAGTTCATTGGAGTAATGAAACCAAACACCTGCAAGTGTGGGGAAGCTTGCTTTTTGATGTCCTTTGACTATATTGCAGTTCAGTGTGTTTTTCTTTGCCACAGAAAAGGTATTCTTAAAGGAGAAATAGGACTTTCTTAACAACTGCTAGATGGCTAATACATTACATAATTTTGTTTTAAGAGGAATCTGTGCTGCATCCTACTTAATAATGTTACATACACAAGAAGGAAGAAAGGGGAAGTGAACACTTGTATTGCAAACCTAATCTTTGACCACACTGTAACGAGAATGTGTTAATCAGATATCAAACACTGCTGTCAGTTCCTGAGCACCTTGACATCTGCTTTGTCTCACTGCAAAACTAAGTTCCACAACATTTATTTTTAATGTCTAAAAAGCCATCTCTAAAATAATTGTCCTGCATGTGTTAAAGGAATGAGTGTCTAAATTAGATTACTACCAAGGGAACAGAAATAATATACATTATGCCTATATTATAAATTGTCAAAATGTCTCACAATGACTGAATGTGTTGATATTGACAGTTTAAAATGTTGACTGATATCTATTCTCTGAATAATATTCTAATTATATCCTAAACTACAGTTCTTAAGATAAATTGTGTAAGTGCAGATTAACACTGGTAGTTTTCTTTGCAGCAGTTTAAGTGACATTAAATATTTGCAAAGGTTTCATTTGCATAGTGGCTCAGTGGTTATCATTGCTGCCTCACAGCACTAGGGTTCAATTCCAGCCTTGGGTGACTGTCTTTGTGGAGTTTGCACATTTTCCCTGTGCCTGCATAGGTTTCCTCCGGGTGCTCTGGTTTTCTCCCACAGTCCAAAAGTGTGCAGATCAGGTGAATTGGCCATACTAAATTGCCCATAGTGTTAGGTGAAGGGGTAAATGAGTCTGGGTGGGTTACTCTTCGGAGGGTTGGTGTGGACTTGTTGGGCTGAAGGGCCTGATTCCACACTGTAGGGAATCTAATCTAATCTAAATTCAATAGAGTCTTCTTAAAAGTATTTCAAGCCTTGTTTTGCATTGCCAATTATAACCTGATTTTTGCCTCATTGGCCCTTTCACCTGTCTTTTGGTATATACTGCCTGATTGCTCCCTTCACACAGTGGACTCAGGAGAGTGACATTGAATTTTGTGGTTTTGTTCTGGATAGGCAAAACAGACATTCTTCCTTATACATCTGTTCACATTTGATAGGATTGACATTGTCCAACCAAAGAAAATCACAAGGATAAAGATCAGTTCACAGTTTTATTCATCATATTCTTGCAAGAGTAACATGATCTTTTCCCACTTCCACTGTAATTCCAGATTAGTCTCATGTTCTTCTCAAGCATGGTAATGATGCCTTATTGTTGCTCTCCTAGTGGGAAAATTCTTTAAAATATTGTTCCTTATTTTAGAAGCTTGGAATTGAAATTAAAAGGACCAATTGCTGATCTACATCACATTTTATGTGTCTTGACATGGGGTTTCCAGCAGCCTGAGTAATTTAAACATCTGAATCACGCTTAATACCAGAGCCAATTACCAGTGTGCAGCATTACAATTGACCTTCCCACAAACAAAGCCAGAATTCTGATCTATAAGCCGACCTGATTGACGTGAGCACTAATTTCAAGAATGTAGGACAATTATATCTTATGGATTTAAAGGAATAGGCAACCTACACTTTAATGGCACAATATTACATTATGTTCCTGGCCTTCAAACACTGCATATCATCTTGCTTTGTGAAGTTCTATCTTCATATTACATCAATGGGAAAACTTATAAAAGTTTTAACATTTTTCAGCAGGGCCTGTAAGTGGCACACTGACATGATATTTTAGTGTTAAATGAAACAGCATGTTCCAATAACAGGATGTCACCACCAATCCAGAAAGATGCCAACCACACAACTGAGCAATGCATTGAATGAACATCAATGCTGGTATGATGCCAGGTATGTAGGACATACATCCCAAAGTTTGGCTTATTGAATCACACAGCATGTTCCTTCACTTGTTCATAATAGGCTGAGTAAAGACTATACTTAACCAGCCTGCACTTGCAAAATCCAGAACAAAATGTCTACTGTTCAATATCATTTCATGACCAGGCCACAGAAGCTAATCAGCATTGACTTGCCAACCAATCAGCACCATGTTCTTACATGGTACTTTTGATTTGGCATTCTTGCATATGTCCTGGTGGATGCAAGTTGAAAAGTTTCGGAAACATGTCTCTCTCTTCAACAATATTCACAATGTTATGTGTTGAAACAACAGCTGTTATTTTGCATATTGAAAGTTAACACCAAAATGAAACCTACGGCTAGTTATGTCTACATGTAGGAGCGTGTTCTGACTATTTCTGCAATTGTGGAGCAGCTTAAGCTTTTCAAATGTAATTGCCTTAGCCAGCACCCATGTCAGTATAGATCAGTAAAGGAGGTAGATATTAAATGTACAAATACATTTATACTTTTCCAATTTTTAAAATCCTCCTATCTTGCTGGACTGTGTCTCAACTCAACCACTATATGTCTTTCATTCAAAATGTTTTTATGCGATGTGACCAGGTCCACAAGCCTCAGTGTTCAGTCTTTGTAGCTGCATCTCGCAAACCCACACTTTCTCATCTCAGTGAGGAGCCTACTGTTTTGTTTGGCAATCCTTTTGCCCATCAGCCACTGTCTTCTTATTGCCAGGTCTCTCGCTCACCATCTGCTCCTGTAGTCTGCCTGCCCTGTCTCCTTCTTACCCAGTGCAATATTTCAGTAAAACGTCTGTGACTGACTATTGGTCTGTACAGTCAGCAGCCTGTTACACTTGCATGCACCTAGTTGCAGAGTTATGAAATGGCAGTGCACCATTACTTCTCTGATCAACTGTTGTTCTTCAAACTCGTCCCATGCAGTAGAATTACTACTGTTGCAATTTCCCTTGCAATGAGCATCTTGTATTTTTACAAAGGCACTCCTTCACCAGACCCTAACAAATCTCACCCTGAGCACTACCCCCTTACTCCTTCCTCGCTGAATAGTTTTTCAATTTAACAACTTGCTTTTGGCTTCCACTTTTGTAAAGATTCACTTTCTGGTCATCCCTTCCCTTCCCTGTCTAAGCAGCTGTATGCAGTCCCTGTTTGGAAGAAATCCATATTATTCTGACTGGCCCGACCTCGCCCTGCACGTAGCAAAAACATAGCCCCTGTCATTAATGGATTATGTAAAATGGATACAACATTAGTTATGAGGCATAACATCACAAGAAATGGGAGCAGGAGTAAGTCACTTGGCCTAACTAGCCTACTGCGTCATTCACCAGGATAACGGCTAAGGGCTGATTGTGCCCTTAACTCCACTTCTCTGCTTGTCTGCCATAGCCCTTAACTCCCTTAATGGAAAATCTGGTTCACTCAACTTTGAATATATTCAGTTTTCATTATCCATTGTTTGTAGGCCCTTAGTTCTAGATACCACCATGAGAAGAAATTTCCTCCTAGCATCTATCTCCAAAACTCCCTCTGAATTGTAGATGAATCCCTAAGGCCCCCTCCCATTCTTCTAAATTCCAATGTTACAGGCCCAATATTATCTTATAAGATAACCACTTCATCCCAGGAATCAACCTAATGAACTTTCACTGAACTGCTCCCAATGTAAGTGTATGCCTCCCCAAGTAGGAAGAAAAAGCTGTGCACAGTATTGCAGAAGCAGTATACAGTTGGAGGAAAACTTCCTTACTTTACACTCCCTTTATCATCCTAATTACTTGTGCCTGCACACTTACTTTTAGTGACAGATATGTACAAGGACACCCAATGTAGCATTCTGCAGCCTCTCTATATTTGAAGAACATCCTTCTTTGAAATGCTTCCTGCCAAATCTAATACTTTCCACATATATTCCATTTGTTAAATTTTTGACCTTTCACTTGAGCTACGTAGATTCGTTTGTTGACTGTTTGTATTCTCTTCACAACTAACTTTTCTACCCAACTTTGCACCATCATTGGAAACTTTGGCTATAATAGAATTTGTCCCTTTATCTAAGTAACTAATATTGATTATAAATTGTTGAGGACCCTGCGCTGATCCCTGTGTCACTCCATTTGCAAACTCTCTGCTTCTCCAAACTCTCTGCTTCCTGTTACTTAGACAATACTCTATCCATGCTAATACACTAGCCCAATACAAAGCACTCTTGTCTTGTCTACCTTTTATATGACAAGTACATCTACTGCTGTTACTGCTTCTCCTTTATCCAATGGGTTTGTTTAATCAGTAAAGAACTCTAATATATTTGTCAAACATGATTTCTCTTTCACAAAACACTGTTGACTCTACCTGACTATAATCTATAGCTATATATCTAATAAGGAAAGAGTGAGCAAAATGAGTGTGGGTCTTCTGGATGGTGAGAATTGGGAATTAATAGTAAACAGTACAGTAGTGGTGGGTGCAATGAAAAAATATTTTGCTTCAGTCTTCATAACCAAAATCCGAGTAATATATGTAAATCAGGAGGTTGAACGACAGAGGAACCTAGTGAAATTTTAATCACATGGGAAGTGGTACTCAACAAACGGGTGGAGTTACAGGTTGATAAGTCTCTAGGTCCTGATGAATGCCATCCTCGAGTCTTAAAAAAGAAGTGACTAGTGTGGTTCTGGATACATTGGTGTTAATTTTCTAAATTCATTAGGTTTCAGAAAGGTTTCTTCAGACTGCAATGTAACAACATATTATTCAAGAAGGGCAAGGGACAGAAAACAGATAACAAGAGGAATGTATTAGAGAATTGATCAGTAAGGAAGGTATAAATGGACCTTTAGAAAAACTCAAGGTTATGAAGAATCAACATGAATTTGTGAAAGAAATGTCTTGTTTAACCAATTAAATAGGATTTTTTGAAGGAGTAACATGTGATGTGGATAAGGGGAAGTTTGCAAAGATACTGTACTTGGATTTCCAGAAGGCATTTGATAAGGTGTTACATAAAAGGCAAGTAGTATAAGTGCTCATAGTATAGCTGATAATATATTAGCATGGATAGAGGATTGGCTGACAGACAGAAAACAGAGCACAAATAAGTGGGCCTTCTTCGGACTGGCAGAATGTAATACAAGGGGTACAACAGGGATCTATGCTGGTCCCTCAATATTTTGCAATTTATATCAATGATTTAGGTGAGGGTATGAAGTCACTATAGCTAAATTTGCAGAGACACAAAAATAGGTCGGGAAGTATCAAGAATCTCCATTGTGTGAAAATAGGCCATTTGGCCCAACCAGGCTACACTGGTGTCCGAAGATCATCCCACCCAGTCCTATTCTCCTACACTTATTACTCTACATTTCCCCTAATCAATGCACCTAGCCTACATATCCCTGGACACTATGGGCAATTTAGCATGGCCAATTCACCTAACCAGCACATCTTTGGACTGTGGAAGGAAACCAGAGCACCAGAGGAAACCCACAAGGATACAGGGAGAATGTGCAAACTCCACATAGTCGCCCAAGGTTGGAACCAAATCCGGGTCCCTGGCTCTATGAGGCAGCAGTGCTAGCCACTAAGCCACTGTGTCACCCTGAGTATGTTGTGAAGATAACATAACAAGGATGCAGACTGATAGAGGTTGGTTAAGTGAGTGGACAAAAGTTGGCAGATAGACTGTAATGTTAGAGATATAATGTTGATCACTTTGGGAGCAAGAGTAACAAAAGCAGAATATTATTTAAATGGAGAATGATTGTAGGATTCCATGGTGCAGAAGGAACCTACGTATTCCAATAAGAGAGTCAGAATGCAGGTACGGCAAATGATTAAGAAAACTAATCAAATTCTATCCATCATTACAAGAGGAATTGAACATAAGGGTATGTTTCAGTTTTACAGGCAAAAACACATTGCCAACCATTATATACAGTTTTGTTCTCCTTTTTCTAGACTGATAAATGAAAAGAACCAGGTTGTCTTACGAAGAATAATTGGACAAGCTGTGCTTATCATCAGTGGAGATTAGGAGAATGATGGGTGATTCAGTTGTATCATACAAGGTCCTGAATAGACTTGACAACTTGGACAAGGGAGTAATTACTTTCTCTTGTAGGTGAGTTCAGAACTAAATGACACTATTTTAAAATTGGGTGGGGGTCACCCTTTTAGGACAGAAAGGAGAAGTTTTATATCTCTCAGTAGATTGTGCCTCAGAGGGCAGTGAAAGTGGTGAGGCCTTTTTCCTGAAGCAAGTTCAAGTATATACAGCCAGCAATTGTTTGGATCCTCATAGTTTTCATAAAATGCATTGTTTAGAAATAATCCTAAGTGTCTTACCTGGATTTTTTCAGTGATCTCCACATAACTTGTAATAAATCATTTTTTTCCACAGTCCTTCAAAATACAAGTCTTCATAAATACATTAAAAGTGAAGGCTTTGTAGCATGACTGATACATGATAATTGTTCAAAAAATGTTTGCCTTTATTGGCCAGTGCAATGAGTATAGGAGTTGGGAGGTTATGTTGAGGCTGTACAGGATATTGGTTAGACCCCTTTTTGAATACTTTGTGCAATTCTGGTGTCCATCCTATCGAAAGGATGTTGCGAAACTTGAATGGATTCGGAATTTACAAGGATGTTGCTAGGATTGGAGGGTTTGTGCTGTAGGGAGAGGCTGAATAGGCTGGGGCTATTTTCCCAGCAGTGTCAGAGGTTTATAAATTCGTAAGAGGCATTTAGACAAGATCTTTTCATCAGGTTGGGGGAGTCGAAAATTAGAAGGGATAGGTTTAACTTTTTTATTCAGAGGGTGGTGCGTGATTGGAATGAGCTGCTGGAGGACATGGTGGAGGTTGGTACAATTACAACATTTAAAAGACATCTGGATGGGTATATGAATAGGAAGGCTTTAGAGGGATATGGGCCAAGTGCTGGCAAATGAAACTAGATTTATTTCAGGTATTTGGTCGGCATGGACAATTTGCACTTAAGAATCTGTTTCCGTGATGTATATCTCTATCACTCATAGAATCTATAAAATTTCTACCAGTTATTGGTTTCCCCAACTCCCAGTTTCATTCTGTAAGGAACCAATGCTCACTTCAGTTGCCTCTTTTCCATCTTTTTATATGTTGTAGATGCTTTTACCATCTCTTTGTATGTTTCTTACTATTTTTCTCTCAGCCTGCTTTCTACTTTTTATTTAATTGTTCTTTGCTGGTTTTTAAAAGTCTTCTGGGCTATCATAGATCTTTGCAACATTTACTTTCTTCCTTTGAATTTGATACCATCATTCACTTCCTTAGTTATCCACAAAGGGAGCTTCCTTTTTATTTAATATTTCTTTCTCAATGATATCTACATTTATTGAGATTTATGAAATCTCCTTAAAAGCTTACCACTGTTTACTTATGGTCTTATTTTTCCCATTCTAATTTAGCCAATAATGTTTTCATAACCTAGTAATTGTCTTCAATTAAGTTAAAAATCAATTAACCTGGTGTTGTTGCCTTTTAACTTTGTACACCTAGACTAACACCAGCATGTCCAAATTACGTCTGTCATCAATTAAGTTTATGAGACTAGTTTTGGTCTCCAGATTTCACACTTTCAAACTGAATGTGAAATTAGACCGTGTTCTAATCATGTTTACCTAAAAGACCCTTTACTATGAGGTTATTCATAGTAGTTAATCCTGTTGCAGCACACATTGACAGGTCTAACACAACCCTGAATAGTTCCAGAACAGTGTTAGAAAAAACTCCCCAAAATGTGTTCATTCAGATTATCTTTGCCAAATTTATTCATTCAATTTATATGAAAATTGAAATCTGCTATGATTATTGAAGCTTGATTATTTACTACTTTATACTCTGCTACAATGTAGTAGGTGGTCTCCAACTCACTTCTAATTAACATTTTTTTTGCTATTTCTTAACATTACCCAAACCGATTCTTCTGAATCTCTGAATCAAGCTCATTTCTCACTCCTGCACTGATATCATCCTTTGTTTTAAAAAAATGCCATCCTGCTTGCTTTTCCTCTCTTTGTGTGCTTCTAAAATGTCAAAATTTAGTGATAAAAATCCACATGTCAGTCATAGACACTGCATCAGGCCTCTATAATTCTGTCTTACTTATTATTTTTACTTAAACTACAAATTTATCTATCTTGTTACAGATACTGTGCGCATTCAGAATTTAACTCTATGTTTTTAACATCTCTGGCTTTATCTGTTGGTGGTGTCTTATATCTATTCTCGCTTCTCACAACATAACTATCATTACCCACATTACTACCCAGCACTATTGCCTTATCGTTTCTCCTTAACTTTCTAAATCTCCCCTCAAACGAACCCTCCCCTTACTATTTAATGTAAAACATTCTCCCAAAGCCCTACTTATGCCCTTTACCCATACTGTAGTCCCACAGTGATTTAGGTGAAGGTTCTCCCAATGATGTGGCTGCCTCTTTCCCTGCTAAAAGTGTCAGATTGAAAATCTATTTCGCCTACACCAAACTTGAAGTCACGCATTCAACTGCCTAATCTTTCTTATTGTGGTTCAGGTAATAATCCAGAGATAATTACTTTTGTGGTTTGGCTTTTTAACTTAGTTTTTGGCATCAAAGATGAGTGACTTGAGTCACATGGAGTGATTGGAGAAGCTGGAATTGTGCATTTTAGCTTAGGGACAAGAACTTGATAGAGAAATAAGTAAAAAACTATTTCCAATGATTAAAAAGTCAGTAACTAGAAGCCAAGCCAAATATTTAAGGATCAAGGAAGTAAGGCGATATGATAAAACATTTTTTTTTACATAACAAGTTGTTGTGATGTGGAATGTCTGGAAAGGTGGTGGAAACAAACTCAGTAGTAACATTTGAAACAGTGTTGGAAATTGTTTGTAGGGAAAGATATTACAGAACTATGGAACTAATGGATTACTGTTCCAAAGAGCTAGTATAGGAATGATGGGCCAAAAAGCATTCTTCTGTGAATTCTGATTCATTACTAGAACAGTGAATTTCATTTTTTTTGGGCAAAGGCATCAAAACAGCATGAACTTTTGAACTCGATCTGGGGAAACTTTGAGAGCAAAATAGTAATTATATTCAATAGATCGTTTATTTATGCAACTCTAGCAGCTATTTTAATCATTGTGTTTGATGGGAACAAGTTTATTTTTTTGTTTTTCAACCTACAGTAGTTAAGAAAAATACTATTTATTGTCCAGAATCCAGTTAAACAACATTTCACCCAACTACATCCTCCTTACAACGCATACCTCTGACTCATCATGAGAAAGACTGTGGGCGATGTGCTCAAAACCTCTTACCTGACAATTACATTTACATGATAGTGGCAGTTATGTAGGCAAAGAAGGCCACCTTTCTTTACCTCTGACAAGGTAAAACCTCCTTAGTAAAAATACTGATGCATCAGTCTACCTTATGAACTCAGAACTGAGATCCATTCTTACCAATGACCTAATGGTATGAGGGTGGCACAAACACAACATATGGGTCCTTTCATGTGGAAAAATGCTGAATACAAAGTACAAATGGTCGCTATGAAAGATGGCCAAAAGTTTAATCATGGCAGGGGTCTTTGGATAGATCTTGAGAAGGAAATGCAGGTGAAGAGATTTGTTAGGGGGAGTTTTGATGAGTGGGATCTATGCAACTGAAAATAATGTTACCAATGGTGAGACAACGATAGGAAGGGTAGAGTGGAGTGGAGTGGTTAGATTTGCAATGGGAGTTATGAATGGTGGCAAGCATAGAAAATATATACATCAGAGCAAAATTCATTTTGGAAGGGATTTGGGGCATATTTTGCAGGAAACACGGAAAGTGTGCACACCGGTGCAGCAAGTAATCAGGAAGGCCAGCGAAGTGTTGATCCTTATTACAAGGGCGTTAGAGTGGAAGGCTGGGAAATCTTATTCCCACTGTAAAATGTACTGGTGAGATCATATCTGGAGTACTGTGAGTAATTTTGGTTCCCTTATCTAAAGAAAGATATCATTCAATTGGATGCAGTTCAGAAAGGGTTCACTATGATGTTCCCTTGTGTGGAGAGATTATCTTATGAGCAAAGGCTAAATGGGATGAGACTCTATTCATTGGAGTTCAGAGGAATGAAAGATGATCTCACTGAAACATACAGGGTTCTTAAGGGATTGCAACAAAGAACTGTAGATGCTGGCAATCTAAAACAGAAATTGCTAGAGAAACTCAACAGGGTTTGGCAGCATCTGTTGAGAGAAAGCAGAGTTAATGCTTCAGGTCCTGTGACATTTCTTCAGTTTGGAGATAAAGCCTTGATCAGTGGGGGAATCAAGGGTTATGGGGAAAGGGTAGGAAAGAGAGGAGTGTCAGATTAACCATTAGCCTGTTGAATGGTGGAGCAGGCTTGACAGGTTGACTGGCCTACTCCTGTTCCGTTTTCTTATGGTCTTATCATGAGTTTAGAGTTTGAGGAGGGAGAGTAGTATGAGACAGCTGAATCCTCAGAGATGGCAAAGACCAAGGCCCTGAATAGGTAGAAAGATCATAATTTTCATTGTATGATATTAGAGGATTGGGAGCCAATAAAGATGAGAGAAAATAAGACTGAAGAATGAGTGAAACATAATATGGGATGGCTTATGTATAGCAGACGTTTGAAGAAATTTAGCTTTTGGGAGGTAGAGCTCACCTCAGGGTCACTTATTAGATTAGATTAGATTAGATTAGACTTACAGCGTGGAAACAGGCCCTTTGGCCCAACAAGTCCACACCGAACCACCGAAGCGCAACCCACCCATACCCCTACATTTACCCCTTACCTAACACTACGGGCAATTTACATCAACATTGCAGACCTATTGTTTGGGAATCAGATTGTTTTCGGAGAGGGAGGGATTATGTTAGATTAGATTCCCTACAGTATGGAAACAGGCTCTTTGGCCCAACAAGTCCACACCTACCTTCCAAGGAGTAAACCACTCAGACCCATACCCTCATCCTATATTTACGACTGACTAATACACCTAACACTATGGGCAATTTAGCATGGCCAATTCACCTGACTTGCACGTCTTTGGATTGTGGAAGGAAACCGGAGCACCCAGAGGAAACCCACGCAGACACGAGGAGAATGTGCAAACTCCACACAGACAGTCACCCGATGAGAGAATCGAACCTGGGACACTGACTCTGTGAGGTAACACTGAGCCACCATGCTGCCACTAATTGATAGCTAGTGAATAGAGTTTGAACTGGGCACCCAAACAATGGCTTCAGGCTTTTCCAATATTTAAGTGGAGAAAATATCTCTTTGAGTGGATACAGATATTGGATAAGTAGTCCGATAATTTAACAATATTGGAGGAGTTGAAAGAGGTAGTGGTAAGGTGGATCTGGGCATCCTCAGTATAAATACAGATGAAAACTAATCCAATATATTGTCCAGAAGCAGTATTTGGATAAGACATTGAATTCTGCTATGTGAAAAGGGACAATATGCAGGGTTACAGGGAGAATGCCAGGGAATGGCGCCAGTTGAATGGTTTGTTTGAAACAGACTGCATAGGCATGATGGGCCGAATGGTCTCTGTTTCCACTGTAACGATTCAGTGATTGTGTGCCAAAAGACTAGTCTGGACAGCATTGGAGAAGTGATAAGTAAATGAAGAATAATGTAAAATGTATTATATTTGATACTATGTGCATACACCATTTCCACCTACCCATTGCATTATGTAGACATTATTATTAATTTCTGACAAATTTCATACTTCATTGTTTAACAGCATCATTCAATATGTTTATTGAAAAAAAAAACAAGGGAATAAAATTAATATATATATTGTTTTGCGGTACACAAGGTTTGGAAGATTATCCATTGGTTATGAGAGATTATGTGGAGAAACCATTTAACCTACTCTCCCTGTCTAAGGATCATTGGAAACTGGGCATATGACACAAGTAGAAGGGGAATTTCCTGTGAAGTTGAAACTTTCAACTGGCTGATTCCTTGCTGTTTGGAACCATTGTGAATGTCTCTGATGTTCAGTTAGTGTTGGAAAATTCAGAATATCTGAGTAACTTTCCTGGGTAGTTACCAAGTAAATGTTAGACAATTTAAAAAGATCCAACACCTGTGTACCTCCATATCTACCTCTCAATCATGTCCTGCAATTACCCACTAACCCCAATCTGACCTGACTAACCCCTGACCCAACCCGTATACACACACTAACTATACTTGACTTTGTGACTCACCAACAAACCCACCTAACTTATTCACTTTCTCACATACACCACACAATCTCTATCTTATGAGGTGTCACAGGAGGTGATAGAGGCAGACACAACTGCAACAGTTAAAAGGTCTGGCCGAGTCTATGAACCGGAAGGGTTTAGAGGGATATGGGCCAAATGCTGGCAAATGGGATTAGGTCAGATTGGGATGTCTGGATAGCGCAGATGAGTTGGACCAAAGGGTCTGTTTCCATGCTGTATGACTCAATGACACTCACCTAATTCCTCAGCGACTTACATTCATTCATTTCTCTACTCACTCATTCACTGACAGTTAATATATAAACTGGATGTCGAGCACCTACAATACAACATCTCTATTAAAAGGAGGCATGATTTCTTTAATCACAACCTTTACTCCATTTCATTGGAATTCCCCGTACTGCCTATTGAGAAGATCCTGGAAAGAATATGCAGTAACGTTGAGTTGGAAAGATCTTCAAATGCAGCACTGAACACAGAGATTCAAGCCTATGTTCTATTGATCTGTGAATCCAGACACAGTGCTGGCTCTGTCAATATTGTTTATTTATTCACTATTCATTTACGACTGCAAACAGTGGATGATATTTTGCACTGTCTGACTATCATTGAACTGCCCTTCGATAGGTGAGTGCTAGGAGTTTTGAAGAGTTACTGGACCCGAAACATTAACTCCGATTTCTCTCCACAGATGCTGCCCAATCTGCTGAGATTTTCCAGCAATTTCTGATTTTGTTTCTGATTTCCAGCAGTTCTTTTGTTTTTTTTTACTTTTCATGTATAGCATTTTAATTCACATCGCCCCTCTCTCAAATTTTCCTGTTGATTGCTTTGTTGTTTTTTCTGAAAACAGTTCATGTGGTATCTGTTACCTGCTCTACTTATGTTGCACTTTCAAGAATCAGTTAAAGATGAAAAATCAAGTATTTTTACCAATGGTTTGCAACACGCAACAGTTTTACTTTTATAACTGTAAAGAATTGAAGATAAAATACCAGCTTTCACAGTCTGACTGGACAACTCCTAAAAATACACAAAGCAAAAATAACAAAAAAATGTCAGAAATTAAACTATAAAGTGGGATTAGAGCTATTCTAATAGAATTATTCTCTTCCATTTAATTGAGGTGCTGAATACTGTAGCAGCACATAAGTTAGAGTAAAAGGTAAGTAAGTATAAGAACAAAGCAGAAAAGGTCAAAGTCACCTGCCTTGCATAGGCAGGCCAAATTTATCATGCAAACATGGGCTCAAGGGCCAAATTATCCCCCAAATTTCTCCTGTGAAGTTGAGTCCCAAATAATAATCCACTGAAATGAATTACTGTTGTAGCTTGATCACATCTGCGTCATTCGACTGCTATAAAATACATGACGACTTTTGTGAACTTTCAAGTAAGAAGGATTAAGCCAGTGACCTGAACAAGTGCAGCTTGCTGAGCTGCTTAATAATTAATAAGTCTCTTCTCAGTTTGGCAATTGCCAAACTTTTTGATATAATTGGAGCTCCCAGATTAGTATACATGTCTGAAAGGGATGCTGATATGTGTTCAATAAAGAGAGAACCATCTCTGGCAGGTATACTGTGTTCTGAAACATGCTGTAACAAACTGCCCGTCTTCCACTGTCACAAAGCTTATCAATTATTTCCACTGCAACACTCAGAAATTGTAATTTACCTTCAAAAGGGGGACATTCTATTCTCAATCTTTATATATGTGAAGTATTCTCTCAATTATTCCACTGGTTTCATTAGCAATGTCCATATGCCGTGCAATATAGAAAGTCCCAAATTAGATTCCAAATTTGTACTGCAGTAATTGATATCCAACAGTAGTTGGGACTCTGATTCATCTAAATGGTCCTGGGCTGGTTTAGGTAAAATTAGTATGACTGTCAATAGTAACTAATACAGGAAAAGGCACATATGTTGAATCCAACTTTAGGGAACTAGTCTATTTTCATTAGGAATAGGAATTGTCTCAGTCGACAGTATGAAATGGATTATATTGGATTGGCCACCTGTCATCGAAACTGCCAATGACTGCAATGGAATTCGAATAGCAGATGCTGTGTATAACTAAAGGCTGATCAGTTTTCCGCCATTTTGTGTCTCTGTTTGGGATGAATGTCTACTCCTCAATGGCTAGGTTTGTGCATGTGTTGAAAAACACATTTAGTTGTATCCCACTTAATTTACAGAGACTGAAAAATTAATTTGAGGAATTTGAAATGGTTATCATTTTTTGTGAAAATGTTACTGTCTAGTGATGGTTGATTGTGAAGGGAGCAGGCTAGGAGATTGGTTGATATATGTACAAGTTTCAAATTGTTCATTATATTCCTGTGCTTGTAAATGACAAATGAGAACTTGAGTAAAGGAATGGGAGGCCGGCTTACACTCTCGGGCTCAAAGCCAAAAAGGAGAAACTGCTTCAGGAGAAAGGAGAAAAAGAAGCAAATTAGTTGGAGAGAAAAAAAATAACAATTTAATGCCCTATAATATCATGCTTCTTTCAGTAATGATTATAGAATACATATTATTCATCTTGAATTGGTTCCACATATATAATTTCCCTATTAATAGTTTATCAACAGCTGTAAAATAAAGTTGTCCTAACGTTACAAAAGAAAGCATAAGATTCCTGACTCAGATGCATAATGAATGACATCAACTAGTAAGTAATTTCTGTAAATCCAAATTATCTTCATCCAGTGCAAAGGGCAAAGGAATTAGAATGTTAAAAACATGAGTGTAAAGTTAATATTTTAAAAGTCAAGTTCAAAGATGACCTCCTTAATATCAGTAATGGAATCCTGGCCACCTCATTACCTTTTGACATTAGACAGCCTGGAGGATAATAAAGTGATCAAGGTAGCTAAGCAGTTGAGAGTTGTAATCCCATATCAGTAGCAGCAGTGTAAATGTTTTAAATATTAATAACACCCAAAGGATTAAGCTGGCATTAATCATCCAACTGCACGCAAAACAGAAAGTGAACAGCATGTTTTGATATTGTGAGATATTTAAAGTGGTAACTAACTCATTGCAAAAAAGACCCTCATACACATGACCATGCAACTTACATACATGATGGTGTTCACCATATTTGATCATTATTGTGACTTTCCCACAATATAGAGATTCGGGGAAGATATAGTTGCCAGTATGTCATTGGATGTAATCACCAAATTGAACATTGTCCTTTTGCCACCTTACATCGGGATTGAATTTAATGCCGACAGAAAGGATTAAAATCTCCAGTCTCTAATGGATAACTGAAATGACTTTTGGTTGTTAGTAACCCAGCTCCTTGACAGACATGAGTCCATTGTGTTAGTACCTATATTTCAACACTAATTTTACAGGCTTACGAAGAGGGGACTACAAAGATTGCTAAGAGTCGTTTAATAAAAGGACTTGTAAGGGTTAATTTTTGAAACTGGAATGAAGGCACATTAGTTGTGATATATTAGTTATGTATCCACTATATCCAAATAGTCATATCGCATTTATGGTTAATGATATGAAATGAAAAATATTTCATCTCCAATATTAGTAGTAAGAAATTTCTGTTGCTGTTTGGAGAATGACCTATGGTAAATATCAGGATGTACTATTATTAAATGCATTGCGCTGCTACTATCTATAATTTTGAGCTATTACATAAAATAATGACAGTTATATGTAAACAGTACTGGATCATAGAAGCAACAATTTATGTCATAACCTGCTACACATCCTGAGGAACATATTGGTTAAGTTCAGTCTATCTTTTATTGGCCTTTGAAGGCAATTAAATAGATGGTGAAAAGTGAGTTCAGCCCATTGTATTGTAAGCACAAACAAGAGGCATCTGTTACTCATGCCTAAAGGTTTGCTCCAACCACCAATCAACTTCTTGTCAGTTTTTCACTAATTTACCACATAGATTTTGGCTTAATTTTCAGTGTTAAAACGACAATAAACTGGTATTAAGATGCAACTGAAAATTCTGTGTATTCTTCTCTGCCTTCCCCATTTCATTGTTGACTGCTGTGCCTTTACTTATGCTCTACAATTGCCTCCTTAAAGTTGTCTACCACTCCACCTCAGTTAACTCTCTTCACTTGATAGTTAAAATATTTTTGAACAAACCACTTGGATAGGTGGCACTAGAATCCAGATCGTATCAGCCAGAGGCAGGGCCAACCTTGCTGCGCCACAAGACCCTGAAAGCTTTACTGATATCTCACTTGCTAATAGCTGCAGGTTGTTATGTGGCAGTAGTGAGATCTGCCAAGATTAATATATTGCAAATGGGTGAGCTTTGTCACCATTAACTGCAGAGATTGTGTCTATTCTATAAATTGGATTCCTTTATTCGTGCTGTAAAAAATATGGTAGAAATCATTTCTTGTGATCACTGGCTATTGAAAACAATTAGTATTAAGTTCATAAGTTGAATATAGCTACAGCATATGTTTGATTTAATTATTATTTATGCTTAGAAACTTCAATTTTTTCCACGTTCCCATATCTGCAGTAGGGAGAATTCTGTGACATCTGATACAGCTGACATCAAATTGTAGCAATACAGCCATTTGGTTGCATAGCAGTTCACAAAATATACACATTGTCCATTGAATGCCATATCAATTTTCCTCGTCTTGAATGTTGAAAGTATCTTTATATTTGTAAATATAATTTCTTCTTCTGCTACTTTCTTGTTCCATTGACATTCAGTCTTTGCTGAGAATGGCTCCTCAGTGCCAGCTATCTCAGTATCTATAATCAAAATGGCTATTGTTTAGTATGTGCGTGTAGGCAGTTGGACTGCAAAAGCTAAATCTAATTCTATCCTGGCAGATCTCCATCCATACACTTATTTGTTGAAAAGCAAGAAAAAATTAGCCCAGCCCAATTTTTGTTTTATTGTGCCAGGGTGCTGAGGCCAATTGCAGTCCCCCAAGTTCAAGTTCAAGTGCAAACTTGTTGAAATCAGTTAACCCATCATGAACCATGAATTGAATTTATAATTTGTATAGTAGCATCAAAGTAGTTACCACTTATTTTTCACCTGAATCTTTCTTTGTTATTCTTAATTCTTATAGAAATCTAAAGGTTTACTGCATAATCATCTAAATGTGATGGAAATTAAATTGATGAATTGGCTGGTGTTAGCAATCAATTTGTGTGATCCATAAATGATTTTACTTTATTCATAAAACAATATATTTGCACATAGTTTACTTCATTACTAATATAATAGAAGTGTTATATTTGTATAACCTGAATTTCCCTGTTTATGCTACCATGTATGAATGCAGACGGTTTCAAAATGCCTTAGAACCAAGGTAGTAGTTCTGAAATGTAATCACTCATAAAATGTAGAAAACGTGGCAACCAACATTAGTATAGTATGCACAAAGAAACTGTACTGTGATAGCGATGAGATAATATTTTTGTGATGTTGATTGAGGGACAAATACTGTTTATGATGATGATGATGATGATATCCTGTCTGATCTGGTAGCAGTGAAGGGGAGGCTAGATTTGTTCCAATTTGAGGGTACTCTGACGCACAAATGGAGGGGTCAGAGGATTGACAAGTGATGGCCACCACCTGTCTTCCCTCGAACTACCAGTCTTCCTGTGACCCCTGTTCACCAAAAGTATCATTTAACCTGTCTTCAGTGCTGTTGTTCAGCCAGTGGACTAGACCTTCAATAGGTTTCTGCTGCCATTGATTGTCCAGAAACTTCAGCTAAGGGTGTGGACATTTCCATCCTTGGACCTAAACGCCCACCAGGTCACCATGTATGTGATTGATTAACACTTGATCTCGCCAGTGGAGGTAGGAGTAGCTTGTTGTTAAAAGACACCTGCCCGTCTTTTAAATAAAAAGATGGTAAATCCCACCATAGACAGAGAGGATTATAATCAAGGATGCAATGACCTAGTGATATTATTGCTAGCCTATTAATCCAGTGACCTCGGTAATGTTCTGGGGATCATAACAGATAGTGAAATTTGAATTCAATAAATTATAAAAAATCTGAGGAAAATATTCCAATTATAACCAAGAGACTGTTGCAGATTGCTGGGAGAAAAAAATCCCATCTGTTTCGCCAGTGCCTTTTAGGGATGGAACTCTACCATCTTTACCTGGTCTGGCCTACATGTGACACCAGACCCACAGTGATGTGGTTGCTACTTAACAGGCCTTTTGGCAATTAGGTTTGGGTAATAAATGCTGAACTAGCCAGTGAGGCTCACATCCTATGAATGAGAAAAAAGCATTACTGAGTCTAAGGCCTGATGAAAAGGTCAGTGGAACGTCAATGAAATAAAGAATTCTGTCACTGAAGAAGCTCCTGATTTTTCATATGCGGAGGAGCTGAACAGCGAACTCATCATAGTGATGCCAAGGGCATAGCTTAGGAAATGGTAGCATTCCACCTGGAATCATCAAAAGTGGAAAATGGGCTGCTGCAGCATCTCTATGAATGTTTGTGTCTCTTCTGCAAAAAGTTATTTGTACATTAAGACATGTGTGATACATAACAAGTGGGATTGCAGTGACTTCAACTGTTACTGAGACTTCTCCTGATGCAGCACTTAATTTTGTACAAAGTTTCCTTGCCTAGCTGAATGAAGGCCTGGGGCTCCATGAAAGTAAACTTTGTATTTGACTGCAGAACAATAAAGCACAGTATTTCCTCACCAGTGCGACAAGTACTGTGGCCTATCATGAGGGTTAAGACAGTGATGTACAAAAATAAGTTAATCTAAAAATATGGTTATAGGCTGAAAATATTTGGAATGAAATGTGTATCACAACTTAGGATAACTGCATTTTATCAATATTGAGATATATGTTTTCTACTTTTAGTTTATTTCCAGAGCTACTGTGTTTCATTTTCTTCGGTGAGAGCAATTGTACGTTCAAGTGTTTGCTCATTTAAAACCTTACAAATCTAACTTTGAGACGAGTGACAAACTAAAGCATCACTATGAATTCAAATAAGACTGACACTAGTTCTGTGGCAGAAAGGAGCTATACATGAGGAGGTATTTTCTCCTTTTTCTAAAGCCAAAATGCAGATCCTGAGGTCACACGTCTACTCTGAATCTCAATGTGGCTTCAGAGCTTGTAGAGTGACACTGAAATGAATTTCTCAGTTACAGGAGAGGGCTGTGAACAGGACAGATATTGTCTTCATAGACTTCACCAAGTTCTTTGACCTTGTCAACAGAGAGGAATTCATGCTCTGGAAAGCAGGCTGCCTTTATGGAATCCTGAGTATTACTTCCTCTTTCCACAAAAACATGCCCAATTTTATTGGTTATAATGGATTCTCATCACCATCTTGAAGTCAACACCAGTTTTGCCAAGGCTACGGCTATCATGTCAAAGTTCAGAAATCAACTGTGGTCTAACTGCAAAACTAACCAAAGATACAAAGGTCTGTGCATACCCGGTTTATATTCTCAGCACCCTCTTTAACATGGCACAGCGACACAGTAGCTCAATGGTTAGCACTGCTGTCACACAGTGCTAGGGATCCAAGTTCAATTCTACCCTCGGGGGACTGTCTGTTTGGAGTTTGCATATTCTCCCCGTATCTGCATGGCTTTCCCTCAGGTGCTCCGGATTCCTTGAATAGTCCAAAGAATTGTAGGTTAGGTGGTTTGGCCATTCTAAATTGCTCATAGTGGCCGGGGATATGTAGATTAAGTGGATTAGCCATGAGATATGCAGGGTTACAGGGATAGAATAGGTGTGGTGGATCTGGATGGGACGACCTTTGAAGAATGGGTGTGGACTAGATGTTTGATTGGCCTGCTTCCATTCTGTAGGGATCCTATTATTCTATGAGCATTAACAAGTCATGGACAATATATGCAAGCCAAGACAAGGAGCAGAACAACTCCACAGCCTCAAATGAATATTTGGCATCTCATGGCAAGACAGATTATCAAATATGGAAGTTCACCAGTCTGAAGGGATCCCTGGCAGGTTTGTTTCCCTGAGTCAGCGATGACTTCATTGACTGAGTCATGTGAGCTGAAGCCATATCAGTCACATTGCAAAAACACATTCTATGGTGAATTTGTTATCATCATAAGTAAAAAGGAAGTCCTATTGCAACTTTAGAAAATATTGTGTGAAATTCTGTGTGCAAGTCTGGTTGCCTCATTGGAATCAGAAGGTCATTGAAGCAGATGATTGCACTGGAGAAGGTGCAGAGGAGATTCATCAGGATGTTGCCCAGGATGGAAAGTCACAGTTACGATGAGGGACTGAATAGGCTGCGTTTGTTTTCCTTGAAGCAGAAGAGGCTGAGGAGAATTTGATTGAGCTATACAAGAATATGAGAGGCATAAACAGGGTAGATTGTGAGAATTTTTCTTCATGATAGATGTGTTTAAGATCAGAAGGCATAAGTTTAAGGTGAGAATAAGTGGCTTAGAGGAGATCTAAGAAATAATTTTTTCACAGGTAGGTAGAAATATGGAAAGGACTGCTTGAATAGATGGTTGATGCTGGTGCTCTGAACATTTAAGAAGCATCTGGACAAGTACTTAAAATGCCAGGGCATAGTAGGCTCTGGACAAAGTGCAGGTGAAAGTGATTGGTGTGGTTTCGTGTTTGTTGATTGGCAGAGCCATAGTGGGCCGAACAGCCTGTTGCTATGCTGTATGACTCTATGAGGTTGCTGACACCTACAATACAGTGTTGTTTGTAACAGGGACTTCAGGTTGACTAGGATCAAGGTTGCTGTATGGGAAGTCTTCACTGCTCAGAGAGCCTTGATAAATGCTGTCAGGAAGAATGCGAATAAAGCAGAGGACAAAAGAAATTTCCCAGCTGGTGGAAAAGAGAGGCTGACAGAAAAGAAAACAAGTGGTCAAGACACCAAGGGTCACTCCCTGACACTTCAAGATGGAAGTAGACAAGCAGGAGGCTGGAAGAACACAGCAAGCCAGGCAGCATCAGGAGGTGCAGAAGTTGACGTTTTGGATGTAACCCTTCTGCAGGACTGGGGAGATATGGGGGTAGCTGCAGATAAAGGGAGAGGCGGGGGAAGAGTGGTAAAGTGGGGATAGATGAAGACAGGTGGAGGGTACGACCTGGTTGGTCAATGGGAGGAATGAATCAGGTTGGTGGCAGGGACCAGTGGAAGGGAGGGACCTGGAATCTTTTCTGCCTGCTTGGAGATACGTCCTGGTAGCTCTGCCAGTGCTGGGTTGCTACAGGCCTCTGACTGGCCAACTGTTCTTGGGGTCTTTGTTGCGTAAGAGGCTTGATGAAGTCCAAGTAAGCGTCAAATTACCTAGTAATTGCATGGCACCTCTTAAAATGAAGCAACATGGTTCTCCAATCAGTTGGTGACATCCTTACGATTTAGGCCCTGAAGCTGGACTTGAACCAGCAATCTTCTGACTCAAAGATCAGGGTACTACCATCTATCAAATACCAATGGTCACCATGGCAAAGAATGAATATCTAACAAAGAACATTACCTCTATGTCAGAATAAATCTTGTGTTGCAAAACCTTTGCCATGCAAACAAGTAAAAATCATGCAATAAAACCACTGTATGTCAGTTACTGACATTGATTTATCAAAATGTAAACTTAATTTGTGTAAACAAGTGCTAGTATAAAAATGCCAGTGAGTGTCCCCTTATGAGCAATTTTTACAAGGCTATATGCTCTTAGACTTTATTCTTCCTTCATAAAAAAGCAAACATGTTCCAAACAACAAATTTGCTTCATAGCAGGGTCTATCAATGGATATGAATGTGTTTTATGGGGAAATTAATAAACCATATATAATTGAATGTTCCCTTTGTGACAAAGACAGAAATGAAACCTTTTTTCTGAGTCTTAGTTTCTTTGTTTATGGGGTGGGATGATCTGCTGATTGTTTGTATTAGCTTGAATAACAGTAGAATAGCTGCCAATTCTTAGATCCAATTAAGACTCTTTAACAAGGCACTAATTCACTTCCTTCTTATGCTCTTTGAGTGACCTTTCAAAGCAAACATAAATTTGCTCTGAGACACACGCAAAGAATAAAATGTCAGACTTTAATCCAGATCTCACACCTACTTATGTTTTTTGCAGTTGACTTGCCTTTAGCTCTCCAATAGATGTGGCTATATTTCTGGGAGTTCAGCAGGATTCACCTATTTCCAATTCATTGCAGGCTTTACTATACACAATATATGTTGTCATTAAAAACACATCCTGTTCTTGTTATTACAGAATACATGAAAAGGGAGATAAAATAAAATTCTAGATAAAAGGTATCTGTTGTGAGACCTGCATTTGTTTGAACATTTGCCACACAAAGACTATTTTGTTAGAAGTGCTTTTTCATGTCATTAGTCATGGAACTGCATTATAATTCATTCCTTAGGAGAGACAAAGATAAGTTATAGACAGGTTAGAAATGCAGCAGCAAATAGTCAATTTTAAATTCTAGATAGAAAAATGGCCTACTTCTGGCCAGCCTCTGAGTGGCAGCAAGGTGGCCTGACTGATTCATAATGGCTGGGGCTGAATGACATATTCCTTGGATAATGTTTTGACTGAGATGGCTTGCAAAATTATGGTCATTTAAATACCATGTTCTGAAAAGCGAGAGGAAGATTTCCATCTTCTAGCCGATGGTAACCTCTTTGTAAATTGGGTGGCCATGTGAAAACCTGACAGTGACCATTCACCTGCTTGAATCAACTTTCATAGTCTTTTAATGTGCAGTCAGCACTCCAACTGAAAACAAATATTCTCATAAGGGACGTCCACGAAAGTCAGGTTGAAACTTCCAAGGAGAAATTAGCTAATCATGGGCATTGCATGCCTGTCACAATTTGAGAGAGCCTTGTGGGATTTGCTGCAGCTTTTCTTCACAAGTTGTTTTCCATTTACATGATTTTTTCTGGGCCAAAAGGAACTCTTATAGTTTGCTATCCATCAATTTCTGCCTGGGCTCTGCAGCTCCCCTCACCTCTCCACTAACCTATCTCTCCTCTCAGTTAACTATGTACAAATTAGTGGCTGATGTTCCTTCTCACCAGACTGCTAAATCTATGGCAGGCTACCTGTCTGGTACCAGCAGCTTACCAAGAAAATGTTAATGAATTTTGAAACGAGAAGTGATGTGGGCGTCTGCATTGATATATTGAGTGAGCAAAGCACTTATATGGTGTACATTTCTTTTCCAAAAATAATTTTTACTCATAAAATATGTAAAAATACATTGCAAAGGATTTCAACTTGAATGTTACTGAATTCACAATAAAATTTAACTTGTCTCCATTCAGCATATTTAACTCAATATGACTGTAGTAGTCTGAATATTTATGAATATATTTCATGTCAGGTATACATCCTGAGAGCAAATTATTTCCTTATGAAGCCTAGCCCCAAAGATCTGTCGTCTGCAGTTTTGTAATTTGTTTTTTAATTTTGAAATTCAACATCAAATACCCTTATTACAGATGAATTTTGTCAATCTACATGACTACTGATATCATTGACAGGTCCCTGTATAGTTGTTCCCCCTGACACAATGTGGTTCTGGAAAATCGGACATTTCAATTGTCTTCTAAACTTTTGACAAAATAATTAGTAAATAAATTATTATTTGGCAGTCAAATATGGGATTGTGACTTGTGCTAAAACTAATCCATAGCCCATTAGGTTCACAATCCATCTTCGACACTTTATTAACAGACTGATAGGAAAAGACTGAAAATTGTATTTGCGAACACCCTACAATGAACCACAAATAGCAAGTTGTATCATTGTACAAAAGTTGCAGAATAAAACTTAAATCCACTGAAAGGTAAATATATTTTTATCCTTCTTTAGGAAGTGAATCCTATTTAAGTATATTTTTAACCTTTTTATCTACACTTTTGCTGTTTGAATGGCATTTGTACATTGGAAAGAAAGCTCCACCAGTGCACACTGCTGCCTTTTGCTGTATTTCAACATTTTTTGGCAAAATTCCAAAGACTGTTGTCAAGTCTCCTCCAGACAATTATTGCCTCTATCCATTTTGACAGTGCCAAGTCACACAGGTGTTGATCAGGAAAGAAATAAAAAGATCAACAGATTTTGCTTCGTTGGTCTTTACCAGAACAAATTATCCTAAAGAAACACAAGCTAAAAACAGAACTCAGATGTAAATGACAGGCAAGACACAGCTTGCAGAGCAGAAGTATTTGCAAACTCTCCAGCACGACAGGTTTATCTAAGGTGTGGTCTCCCTTCACTATTCAAAATACCATAGCCAGAACTGCAAACTATACAGTGTGCTACTCACTTCTAGGCAAAGTGCATTTGAGAAGCTTCAACCACCTACTGCCTCCCCACCCACACCTCACCACGCACATTAAAATATCAGCCATTCGCAATGCAAGATCAAATACAGGAGTCAATCCTGTGTGTCTTATCTATATCATTGCTTTCATTCTTCTAATAAGAATGTTAAATATTTGGACACTAGTCGAAAACTCTGGACAGGTTGGCACAGAGTTGATCACTGCCAGTGTTTAGTAAGTAATCAAGTTATTTATATCATCACCCAGCTCTAACCTGATTATTGCCTGAATTGCATAGTTGCTCTGCTCATCTGTCATTACCTTGGTGACTGGTTAACTTCAAGCAAACACTTATTAAGCCCTTTATATGCTATTAGGACTGAAACAGGGTATTCCAGGGGTCACTGTCTGTTTACTTATCATGCTAATATCTTAGAAAATGTTCTTGCTGTTGCATTAATGACACATAAAAAGGCCTAAAATTTACAAATGTCAGTTTTATTGTTTACGCACTGAACCTGAAACTCATCGATAGGAACACTCAGAGGATGAGCAAAAAGGTATTTAAGTGCTACAGAATTCCTTGGTGATACATGGGTGGTGACTCCTGTACATTTCACTTTTTCTGCAAATTACTGCTAAAGTAATTCCCTTCAAATGTAAACCATGGAACACCAACCCTATTAGACCATATACTTCTCTCACCCAAAGGGTTCTATATTTTGTTTCCATGTCTGGTGATTCTTTTTCTAATTAAATTAAGGGTATCCTAGGTGAGCAGTATTAAAATCCACACTTGACAGCTTATGTGGAACAGTGTTTGTACCTTTACCTCTGGACTAGAAGGTCTGCATTCTTGAATCCCACCTACAACAAAGAAATGTCACAACATCTCTGAACAGGTTGATTTAAAATGCCTAAAATCCTCTTTTCACACAATTAAAGTTACTCCCAGCAGAGCGAAGAGCATTTCCTAGTTTCAGAATACACTTTCCAGTCACAGAATACCTGCGCGTTACTGACAAAAATCAGCGCAGGCCACAACTCTTCTTCTTATTGCAGCTTGTTGAATTTTTTATTGAATGCTAAAAATGTGACACAATTCCTGAATTCAGAATAGTGTAGATTTTTTGACATTATACAAAATATTGACAGTAGTGGTGAAGTTAATAAACATTATGGAAATCTTGATATCTCAATCGACAAACAGAAAATGAGGAATTAGTCTCATGTAGTCTCTCACAAATCATTGCAAATAATCAAAACTGCATTTGCTAGAGATTCGTTGTCAAGTTGTTAAATCAGGACAATCAAAAAACGTTGTTGCTTTACGCACTGTATTATTGGTGAATTTGGATTTCATAACATCTCTGTTTTATTTGTTCCAATTTTGTGTTTCATTGTGGGAATGGAGAGAATCATTTGCACAGAAGAGAAAGTGGCTTGAACACTTGGGTAATTTATATTGTCATCAATCAATCCAGTAAACAAACCCCTACTATTTCAGTCTCCTTGTCCATAATTTCAGAGATGTAAGAAGTCTTCTCCTCATGTACTCAAGTGATCGTTCTTCATACTTGTGCATAAACTGTAAATTTGAGGAGACAGGACTTTGTTTCTCAACCTCACAAACTGTCACAAATTCAGCAGAGTTTATGGATAACAATCAGGTACCTATCCTTAAGCCTACTGAGGTCTTTAAGTGGAAAATTAACTGCCATTTATGTGTCTCATTCTGCCTCCATTACAATTTTTTGGTCAGCATAGGAATGCAGAATGAAGGTGAGGTTTCCACATATGTCACTGCATTGTCTAAAGAGCAGATTTAACTCCTTTGGGAGCTAGATCCCCATTGCCTATGGAGGAGTGTTTGCAGTCCCAGCAGAGGTCACCAGTCTCTGCTGGTGCTCCTGGACTACAGAGTTATTGACCAATCAGATTGACTAGCAATTCTCTACAGCAAGAGATTCTGCCTTTGAAAGGCTGAGGTCCCATTCTCACCTCAGCCAGGCCGCCTCCAGCTTAGTGTCGCAATGGACTAGATAGATTTATGATCAACAAAGTGCAAATGTAATTTTAATTTTGGAGAATAGTTGGTAACCCATAGCCACCACCCATCCCTCTCCCTACCATAAGTCACACTTGATAGAAAATATATGGCGCAGAGATTAGATTAGATTACTTACAGTGTGGAAACAGGCCCTTTGGCCCAACAAGTCCACACCGACCCGCCGAAGCGCAACCCACCCATACCCCTACATTTACTCCTTACCTAACACTACGGGCAATTTAGCATGGCCAAGTCACCTGAACCGCACATCTTTGGACTGTGGGAGGAAACTGGAGCACCCGGAGGAAACCCACGCAGACATGGGGAGAACGTGCAAACTCCACACAGTCAGTCGCCTGAGTCGGGAATTGAACCCCGGGTCTCAGGCGCTGTGAGGCAGCAGTGCTAACCACTGTGTCACCGTGCCGCCCACCAGGCCCACCAGAGGGAGGTCATTCAGTTAATTATGTCTGTGCCAGCTGAAGAAGGGCTACCCAACTTAATTCCCTGCTCTCAGTCTACACCGCTGTGATTTATAGCAAATGCACATTCAGGAATTCTTTATAAATGTGGTAAAGATTCCTGCCTCTACCATTTCTAGCATTCAATTAGAAATTCTCACCAAGCTCTGTGCAAAAAAATTCCTCCTCAACTTCTCTCTAATCCTTCTGTCACTAACTTTAAATCTATGCCCCCTATTAATGACCTCTCTGTTAATGGAAATAGGTCCTTCCTACCCACTCTTTCTAGGCCATGGATAATTTTGTACACCTGAATTATATCTCCTGCTTCACCCACCCCAGTCACCTCTGTTTCAAAAAAAACAATATTAAAGCCAAAGTAAGGAACATTGAGGGCTGATGCATAATGGACAAATGTTCTGTTACTGCCCTGTTGAAGCCTCTGCAAAAGTTGAATTTTTTCCTCACAATTTTCTTAACTGTGATTAGAAATGACTCATTGCCCACTGCATCCATATGGTGCTGACACCTATGGTTCAATCGATCTATTTTAATCTGTACTGTTGTCATGGTTTCTTTAAAGAAGCCTGTCAGACTAACGTTCAGCAAAACAATGATGAGAATAATTTGATTGGAGCTGCAGACAACCATCAGTATGATACATGTCGAAATTGTATGAAGTCACACATTGTAAAGATGTCTTAGCTCCACTTATTTTAACGCAAGGAGATTAATTATACCTGCTTTTATCATGAAACATTTAGAATATTACCATTCACATGCAACATTACAAAGCTAAATGTCATGAAGTGTCTCTTAATGGTAAAAAACATTATCCTAAATGTATTTATCAGAACAAATAGTCAGTGTTAAAATCAAATACAGCAAAGAATCAATATTTCAGTTTTGCAGTTATATAATTTCACTTTCATTTTTCCGTATATGTCTCAGTGATGTGATAATAATGTGCACTAACAGTTTAAAGAAAAGAGAGAAAATATTATTCAGACCTCAATAACATTAGATTTAATGCAGAAATAAGGTCCTGTTCCTTAGTCTGAGTGAACTGAGAGGATTAAGGGATAGTATAATAGTGCAATATTTAGATCAAAAGGGTAAATTTGCACAGCAGAAAGGTTGTAGTCCCTTGGACCAAAGGATTTGGGAGCTCAGTAGTTCAACAGAAACTCTTTTAATCTCCAGCCACCCAATTTGGTAATGTTAAACCGTGAAAGTCTTCACAAAAGGAAGGCATTGTTTCCCACTTTAGACAGCAGTGCTGATTGCAGTCTATAGTATGTTTCTTGTGTTTTGCCGTCAGGATTTCTAAAATTTTGGTGATGCGTTTTATCGAACTATACTTTAATATTTGGGATTTGTAAACTATACTGCAAGGTGATAAAGCCACAAGATCTTTACAATGATAATTTATTATTTTAAGAGTATTTATTGCAAAAATTGAATAGAGACTTATTTTGAAATGTTTTAAATGCTAAACATAAGCACCAATTGGGGAACAAATTAACCTGTTTTGCACATGTTACCAGATCAAAGATTGACTGACCACTTTTTGGAGCATTCCTGTTCAGTGCCCAAACATATCCCCAGGTTTACAGTTACCTGCCCTTTTAACTTTCAATCTTGCTCCCTACACCATTCCAATAAAGTTCAACTGAAACCGTTGAAAGCAGAAATTTGGTACTATATTTTTGTCTAGTCAGCTTACAGCCCCCCAGATTCAAAACCGAGTTCAACAATTTCAGGTCATAGTATATCAACACCATACTGTAAATGCTAGCAATCTAAAACTAAAACAGAAAATGCTGGAAATAATCAGCAAGCAAGCAGTGGGTAAAGCGGTTTGCATGCTGCTTCATAGTGCCAGGGGCCCGTTTTCAATTCCAGCCTCAGGCTACTGTCTGGGTAGAGTTTTCATATTCTCCCCGTGTCTGCCTGGGTTTCCTCCGGGTGCTCCGGTTTCCTCCCACTGTCCAAAGATGAGCAGGTTAGGTGAACTGGCCATGCTAAATTACCCATAGTGTTCAGGGATGTGTAGGTTAGGTGCATTAATCAGGGTTACATGTTAGGTGGGGGAATGGGGCTGGGTGGTTGACTATTCGGAATTCCTGATGAAGTGCTCCTGCCCGAAATGTCGATTTTCCTGCTCCTCAGATGCTGCCTGACCTGCTGCATTTTTCCAGCACCACTCTAATCTTGACTTTGATCTCCAGCATCTGCAATCCTCACTTTCACCTTGTTGGGCCAAAGGGCCTGTTTCCACATTAAAGGGATTCTAGATAGATAAAGAAGTAGAATTGACACTTTAGGTGACTGGCCATTGTCTGTTTCTCTCCCCATTCTCTCAATATTAAAATTTAACTAACAGAGCTTTTCCTTGGCAAATCATTCAGTTTTTATTGATATTCTTTCTAGAAATAGTGGACAGATTATTGTTTCAGTTAGATTTCATTGTTTTCCACTGGGCATTCACCTGAAACTGACTAAACCATCACAGATCACAGCATTTCAAATGTAAATAATATCCAGCAGAAATCTGGTTTCTGCCATCTCTAGGTTAAAAACATAATTTTTGAAACTACTTTCACCACAAAACTAGCCACATCTTCAAATTGAAACAATCACCTTTGTGAGCATCCAGTCATTGTGCCATCTGCAGGTGTTCAAGGCAGCTTTTCAAATTTAACTGTTTTGGTGCAAGGACATTAAAACGTGTAATGCTTCTAATGAGGTCAGCCAGGTGGTCAATATATGGAATATGAGTCCCCTGACTGGGGCTTTTAACCTGGTTCAATCAGGGACCACAGGCTGATAATTATAAACAGGAGTGTCACTGGGAGCTGGGTGGTTGACTACCAGCCTGGAGGAAAGTGGGCCTGGGGAGAGTTGGTCAGTATATAGGACAGCCAGAGACCGGAAGGCCGACGACTATCCTGCAGGAAGGCTAGCAAAGGTCAGTCTGATCAGTATGTGGTGTGAACTGGTGTCAGATGTCTTTTTTATAGTCATATTGGGTTCGTGTTTTATGCACTGTTTCTTATTTGATTGCACTGTCTTGTCTGTGTTATCTGTGGGACTTGAGGTTTGTGCTCATCTCCTTGAAAACTGGTGGGGTTTGGCTTTGCTGCCCTTTGCCACGTATATAGTGCTTTTTTGTGAACTGCTGTTTTCTGTTTATTGTTACCTGTATTTTGTACTGTTTAATAAAAAAACAGAAGTGTCAGAGGTTCTGGTCCTATATGAGAAGCAGCTGGTTCAGTTACCACTGATTGTAGTAAAAGGCTTTGGCCCAAGCCTGATGGGGCAGAATTTGTTCAGAAAGATTCACCTGGATTGGTTCAAACACTTCATGATTAGAAAATGGCTGCCTGAGTGAAGTCCTAACTAAATACAGGGATGTCCTTCAGGAAGGACGAGGGACTATCAAAGGAGCCAAGACCAACTTGCATGTTGACTAGGAAGCAGTTCCATGATTCTGCAAGGTCTGCCCAGTGTCATTTGCCTTATGTGCAAAAGTAGAGGCAGAAAGTAGGAATCTGGAAAGCAAAGAAATCATCAAACCAGTGCAGTTGGCAGAATGGGCAGCACCAGTCATAGTGATTATGAAGTCGAACAGGTCAGTTTGCCTTTGTGGGGATTTTAAACAAATGGTAAACCACTTCTGGGTGCTCCGGCTTCCTCCCACACGTCAATGATATGCAGGTTGGATGGATTGGCCATGCTAAATTGCCCCATGTGCAGGCTAGGTGGGATAGCCATGGGAAATGGAGGTTTAGGGGAGTGTGTCTGGGTGGGATGCTCTTTGGAAGGTCAGTGTGGACTCATTGGGCTGAATTGCCTGCTTCCACATTATAGGGATTCTACAAGGACAACATTTTATTTTGGGGAACAAGAGTGCGTGTCCCAAGCAAAGGTCACTGCCAGATAGTGGCTGAACTCCACCAGGGCCATCAAGGGGTGTCTAAAATGAAGATATTGATGAGAAGTTATGTCTGGTAGTCAGTATTCGATGCAAACATAACCACATTGCTAGGTCACTGCCCAGAGTGCCAACAAAGATAAAAATTACTGGCAGTAGCTCCCCCACATTTGTGAGAATGGCTGGGAAACCCTGGACTTGGTTACACATCAACAATGCTCGCCTTTTCATGGGCTCAACATTCTTAGTCATTGTGGATGCCCACACAAAGTGATTGGATGTGCAAAGAGTTCATTCATCAAACATGTGAACCTTGATCGAAAACTGCGAGCATCTTTTGCAATACATGGGCTCCCAGAAGGGTTGGTCAAAGACAATGTGCCATCATTTACCAGCAGGAAATTCAAATATTTCCTAAAGTCAACTGATATTCAGCATATAAGGCCAGCTCCATGACATCCATCATCCAATAGTCTGGCGGAAACAGTAGTCCAAACTTTAAAGGTAGGTTTTAAAAAAAGCCAATAGCCTCACTCGATACCAGACTGTCCTGGTTTCTGTTTGATTACTGGACCATCCCTCATGCAACTGTAGGGATAACTCCAGCAGAATTGCTCATGGAAAGAAGACTCCGCACCAGTTTAAATATGATCTTCCCAGAAATGGGAGGGAGAGTGAAATGACATCAGGAATGCCAAGCAGTTGCACTTTCTTTGGATGCTGCCTGACCTGCTGTGCTCTTCCAGCACCACTAATCCAGAATCTGGTTTCCAGCATCTGCAGCCATTGTTTTTACCATCAGGAAAGACCTATACTGGACTCCTCTACATGAGAGAGACGATTAACTTCAGGGGACAAAGTTTGGTGCCAAAACCACAGAAATGGCCCTGCCTGGACAAGAAGCATGGTTGATGTGAGGACAGGGCCCATGACATAGAAAGTTTGGGTAGGTGAGGTGGTCCTGAACAAGCACATGGGCCACATGAAAGTTGCAAACTCGCAAATGGAACAGGAGCAAAACATACCCAGCCCCTACAAATTGTTGAAAAGCTGTTTGAAAAGTTGGGTTCTCTTCTTCTGTCTGGCATTGAAGAAACCTCAGAGTCTGAGATGGACACGGCGGATATCACAGCCTCCATGCCTTTACCATCTGAAGAAGAGGATGAATTTCTTCTGAGATGCTCCAGTTGCTAGAGGCAGGCTACGTTGCAGTACACCCCACCTGTATTCAAGGCTGAGTAGGAGGAACTGGACCCAGTGCAAAAATGCCTTAGGTGACGCTACAAAGAAAGAATAGGCCTACATCTCTCGACTTAAAGGACAAGGGATGTAGTGATTGCAATGCGGTCAGTCAGGTAGACCTTAGAGAATATGAGTTCATTGATTGGGGCAGTTAATCTGGTCCAATCAGGGAGTCCTGGCTAACCGATATAGGAGTGTCAGAGGTTCTGTTCACTCTGAGAACTAGCTCTGAACAAGCTGGACCAATGTGGCGCTGGAAAAGCATAGCAGGTCAGGCAGCATTTGAGCAAGAAAATCGACATTTCAGGCAAAAGCCCTTCATCAGGAAAGCCCTTCATTCCTGATGAAGAGTTTTGCCTAAAATTTCAATTTTCCAGCTCCTTGGATGCTGCCTGACCTGCTGTACTTTTCCAGCACCACTCTAATCTTGATTCAAATCTCCAGTATCTGTAGTACTCAACTCCACCAAGCTGCACCAATGTCAATACAATGCACATGAAATAAAGGGTGATTTGGTGACAGGATACTGGCCCCTGTGGAGTTATTTCAAGATTGGCTACTGTAGCTGCATATAGTTAAAAATCATAGAACACCAGGTTATAGTCCAACAGGTTTATTTGGAAGCACCACCTTTCAAAGTGCTGCTTCTTCATCAGGTGGCTATATATCAGCTGGATATAATGAGAAATGTGTTCTGTTTAGCTTTATAAAATCATATTCAGTTCTTTAAAATCAGTTTGTTGTGTTCAGTGATCTAAAATACTTGTATTCTGAGATCAAGGTCATATTCAGCTGCATCATTCAAACTGTACCAATTTCCACTCTTCAATGTTGCGAGTATTTTTTTAAAGCATGTGTTCTTTTAAATTATGCTGTAAAATGGAGTATGTGATCACTCAGGACAATGTTTATGTTTGGCAACATGCAAACAGGCTTGAGTGATAAAGATTTTTGTTTCTTCATTATCAACACTGTCCAAAGCAGAAACTCTACCACAGTGGATAAAAGGCAGTACTTCTTCAGCTTTGACAAAGGGTCAGTTAGACTTGAAATGTCAGCTCTTTTCCCTCCTTACAGATGCTGCCAGACCTGCTGAGACTTTCCAGCATTTTCTCTTTTGGGAACTCTACCACAGTGTATGTTTCATGCAGTATTTGTTGCTCTACAAGTAATATATTGGGGCCTGAAATTTGCGTCTTTGCCATTCTGTAGGCCAAGGCTTTTAAGAGATAGCAGACTTGGATCTTATTTCTTAGCCATTTGGGATAGCTTCAGCGTATTAATTATTTAAGGTTCCCTGCAATGTTAAAACCAATCAGCATCTGATTTAAACTACAGCTACTTTAAGAGATGAGTGCAACTGTTAACTTTTAAATCTTTATGAATTAACTTTTGAGAAATGTTCACGGAGTCAGGGTAGCACACAGTAAATCTGCTTTCTCATCTGTTTCAAGTATTTTGTGTTTAGAAATCCTCATGGAATTTCACAGGACAGTTCGAGGCCATTTAGCTGACAGCACTTAGTCCCATTTCTCAAAACTGGGCCTTGACATTATTTGCACAACTTACCAATGTCTGCAGTTCCTCCATAGGCAGCTCATGCATTTGAAGGCAGCGAAGATGAGTTCTGAGAGAAGAGGAGGATGGGAAGAGCAGAGGGTAAGGTATGGTAACAGCCTGACAGGATTACAAAAACTGTGGGGTCAGGCAAGTCCTGCTCCTCCTGTCTCCAATATAATATTTAACATTTTTGCTATCTTTTCCTAGTGCTGTTGCTGTCAGGGTAGTATGCTATTGGAGATCTGAAACATACTTCAATTGACAAGGTAAAGTGTGAGGGAGTTGTTTGAATTATATTTATATTGTACTAAATTAAGTATATGTCAGTTTGTACCATATATTTACTTCCTGAAAATCCTAAGGTATTTACTAAATTACTACCAATTTTTATGTCATTCAATAACAAAACATTCTCCTAACAATGGGTGGCACGGTGGCACAGTGGTTAGCACTGCTGCCTCACAGAGCCAGAGACCTGGGTTCAATTCCCGCCTCAGGCGACTGACTGTGTGGAGTTTGCACGTTCTCCCCGTGTCTGCGTGGGTTTCCTCCGGGTGCTCCGGTTTCCTCCCACAGTCCAAAGATGTGCGGGTCAGGTGAATTGGCCATGCTAAATTGCCCGTAGTGTTAGGTAAGGGGTATATGTATGGGTGGGTTGCACTTCGGCGGGTCGGTGTGGACTTGTTGGGCTGAAGGGCCTGTTTCCACACTGTAGGGAATCTAATCAATTTCTTGAAGCGAGACAAACTAATATTAGAAATAGCCCAGAAAAACATTATTGAAATGGAGACGAAAATAGAGTTGCTGGAAATGCTCAGCAGGTTTGCCAGCAACTGTGGAGAAAAATCAGAGTTGACATTTTGAGTCCAGTGGCCCTTCCTCCGAGCTCTTCTAAGGAAAGGTCACTGGACCCAAAACGTTAACTCTGATTTCTCTCGACAGATGCTGCCAGTCCTACTGAGCATTTCCAGCAATTTCTACTTTCATCACTGATTCACAGCACCCACAGTTATTTCCATTTTTATTACTGAAATGGATAATTTAGAAATATTACCATTGTGATTGATACTCATAAACAATAATTAGCACCTTAAAAATCAGCTATTCCCATAAGGTTCAAACTGCTTTTCACTAATATTGAAAAGAGACCATGAATAGAGATGAAAAGTTCTATGTGAGTGCATCACAGTTGAACCTTCAATCCAGGAATGTTTTCTAATAGGAGATGTTCCTGCTACCTGGTCTAGCATAGTTAAGAATCCAATGGCTTTTCTAAGAAGAACAGTAGTTTTACTAGCATCTTGGCTGATACTTATACTTCAATTAGCATCACCAGCAAGAGACTGAACTGTGGGTAAAGCTAATGGCTGTTAATCCATTGCTGCTGATGTAAAATAGTTGCAACATTTACGAACATAGTGAGGTCCTAAAGAAAACTATTGTTTAGAGCGTAACTGAGACAAGTTATTATGCAAGACAATATTTCAATACTGACTGGCAGAAGGAAAAAACAGTAGGGTTCATAGGTTCATAGAGAAGTGCAGCACGGAAACAGACTCTTTAGTCCAACATGGCTGTGCCGACCAGTTAACCTAAATTAATTTAGTCCCATTTGCCACCACTTGGCCCATATCCCCTTCCTATTCAAATACCAATCTAGATGCCTTTTAAATGTTGCAGTTGTACCGGCCATTTCCTCTGACAGCTCATTCCATACACGCCTCACACTTTGTGTGAAAATGTTGCCCCTTTGGACGCTTTTCAATTTTTCATCTCTTACCCCAAAACCTATACCCTCAAAGTTCTAAATTCTCCCACCCCAGGAAAAAGACCTTATCCATGCCCCTTGTGATTTTATAAACCTCTATAAGGTCACCCATCAGCCTACGATGCTCCTGGGAAAGCAGCCCCAGACTATTCAGCCTCTCCCTATAGCTCAAATGCTCTAACCCTGACAACATCCTTGTAAATCTTTCCTGAATCCTTTCAAGTTTCACAAATTCTTCCTTTACTTGGTAATCTCTTCAATTCTACAATTTTTCCAAGAAATTTGCACTCCTTCAAAAAAATTGCCTTTTAATAGGGTGCCAGGGATGCCAGGATATACCAGCAGTGGTGAGTTCTTCCATCTATTGTGAGTGGGAGAATCAACATCAGATAAAAGGGGCACTAACAGGCATGGTACCTGGGTAATGAGGCACATTTGGGATGATCACGTGAGGAAACACGAGAAGCCCAATCGAGAGGAACCCTCATGAAACACAATAAAAATAACACCGTGATTTGTAGTAAAATTCAGCTCAATGTTTCATTGATCCAGTTCTACTTTACTGTTCCTGTCTCTATGCCTTCAGTACAAGTTAGTGAAAGTGCAATAATAATGCTGGCCTTTTCTACCTTGTCATTTTGTATTGTACAGCTGACTTTGGCCACTTCCTCTCCACAGCATAATAACAGAATAAGGAAGGTCTAGGCCAGATGCCCCAGAGGGAGAAGTTTCCTGCTGAGTCTCCCAAACCTGTTATTAAAACCTTTCCTAAATAACTGCAGTTAGGTCATTTGTACTAGGCACCAGCAGCCTATAATTAAAATGTGCAATCCCACACATGCTGTTGTTATTCTTCATCACTAACACATTTATCAGTTTGTGAAGGAGAAAAATAAATATTAGGAATCTTTTAAAATCTGCTACAGAAGATAAGAAAAGATGTTAGAAACATAATACAGTACCTTCTTCAAATCCAAAGACAAATGACAAGTCAGTAAATGAAATATTGCTTTCTGTTGAAATATTATTATTATTACTTTTTATAATTTCAAGGAGAATTGAAACTTAATATTTGCTTCGCTGTTCATGTCTAGCATTTTGACTGTTAGACATCCTAAGCCACAATTGATATCAAAATGACATTATTTTGGAGCACACAGACAAGAATTGTTACAAAATGAAAAAAATTAACACACGTTTACATTTTACATTTTAAAAATAATTTCTAGACATTAGTAATCATCTCAAAACTCAAATTTTGTTCAATTAAGAAAGAAAATCTCAAAAAGAACAAACAAATTTGTAATCGGATTTCCCCCACGGATACTCAGCATTGCCCGTCCCCTCCCAGATACATGAGGAATCCTACCCCTCTGCTCAATCATAATCCAACCCTCCCCAACCCCACCGAATGCTTGCACTGACAGCTTCCAGACATCAAACCACCCTATCACCTTGACCATTCGACAGCCTCATCCACTTACCTGTTACATTTACCCCCTCAACAATTTGTCATCCTACCTCCTCACCCAAATGCCACCTTGCCACCTATACTTCTCACCCATCTGGAACCCTACTCCCACCCATCTGGTACCCTAACCATCCCAACTGCAACCCTGCCCCCACTCATGTGGCACCTCTAACTGTCATCCACCTGACACCCATTCCCCAAACTGGAATGCATGCTTCATTATTTCTTTACAACATTACAAGACTGACTTTGACTTTGAGCGGTTGGCAGTCTGATCCTCTAGTTTCTCCTCATGATAGTATATAGGACAGGTCTCAGGAAGGTTCAAGCAAAACAGTCAACATCTAACAGCCAACAGTTCTGATGAAGCGTTACCGGACTCGAAACATTAACTCTGCTTTCTTCCCACAGATGCTACCTAACCTGCTTAGTTTCTCTGGCACTTTCTGTTTTTGTTTCAGATCTTCAGCATCCACAGTTCTTTGTTTTATTGTAAAGAATTATGCTTCCTACCCTCTCTGTAATGGACAAACTGTGAGCAATAAATTTTGGTTTAGGAAGTTGAGTGGGAGTGAAGAAAGAAAAAACACAACTTTTTATCCCCGGTTGCCCAATATGGAAACGTACTAATGTGCTGTACTCAGACTACTCCAAATATTAGACCTTAACAACAGAAATATTTTGGAAAAAAGTATACTTCAATTATTTCCTGATAATGTCCCAAGATAAAGACTTAAAATGCCAATGCCCTGAAGGTGTTCCTCACAACTGTCATTAACTTGTATAATTCAAAATTAAAATATCGGTGCTTCCTTCACACTAGGAGCTTGCCCTGTTAACAATTCCACAGTGTTCAAGCTGTAAATCAATGATTAGATGAGGTGATTCAGGGCCAATATCAAATAACCCTTCACCCAGAAAATTCTATTCATTTCATGACAATAACAATTAATTTTTTAGAAGTGTTGGTCTCACACATGACACTGTTCATTTTGTTTGAGTCACATTCAACTCATTGAGTTCCATTGTTCCCGACAGTGTTAAATTTTGATGTCACACTCAGTAGAGATGACATACTAATAGAAAGATTAAATTTTTTTATCCCTTTTACAACCAGACCCTGGGCAACATTCTCCAATTCCTTCACATTTCTAAAAGGAGAGAAGTCGGAACTTTTTATCTTGTAATCATCAGAACCAGAATGCAAGAAACGGACATGGAAATAGAGATACCATTTTATACAGCATTTGAAAATGTGCTGATCATTGGCCTGGGGATGCAGTAGGAACAGTTAACTGCCAATCTTAGTCTCACACCAAGCAGGAAGATTCTGATCGGTCAAGGCATTGCCATGTGTATCCAGCAAAGTTTGGCTGACTCTACAACCTTTTTCTTCTGAAAAGGGTGAAATATATGTGCAAACTCTTTTTACTTACATCTAACAGGGTCCTGACTATTCACGTATGTACAGTCTAGCATGTAGAAGAAAATGAGGACTGCAGATGCTGGAGATCAGAGCTGAAAATGTGTTGCTGGAAAAGCGCAGCAGGTCAGGCAGCATCCAAAGAGCAGGAGAACCAACATTTCGGGCATGAGCCCTTCTTCAGGAATCCTGAAGAAGGGCTCATGCCCAAAACATTGCTTTTTCAGCAACACATTTTCAGTCTAGCATATACAAATTCATCACACTGTGAGCCAATCTGATGATCTTGGTGTCCAGTGTAACTCTGGATTATATAACATCTAATGGTGGATACACTTTCCAATGCTTGAAAGCACAGGCTGGTTGAGCATGACAGGCATGCTGTATGTGAAAGGTCAATGTAACATGCAGTTTAATACAATCCACCAGTTGTTGGGAGGTATGGCCCACGTATGTGGCACCATATCAGCATATATGCACATGACAAATTACTTATCTGTGCGGTAGGCAAAACATTGTTTTGGCTTGGCAATAGTAACCTGTTATTGGAGAAAAACATTGTAGATTTACCATTGGCAACAATGGGCCAATCAATCATCCACTCTCACTCATGGTGTATAAAATTATGTCTTTTTTAAATCCCTACTTTTTGCATCCTACGTCCAAGACAATAAGTTGCATTTTTCAGTCTCTGTTTAGCAACGTTAAAGTTCTCTTTGTGGTTCCAGATGGGATACCCCAAACTGTTAAACTCACGGGTTAGCAGGGATGAACTGGCTCTCTTTTTTATGTATCCACTTCCTTGTTTTGATTGCAACAGGGTTAATTTGAAGAAAATCCCTTCCTTTGGAGATATCTTTGTCCCAGACCAAACTAACTTATGTTTTAAAAATGAACCAGCATCGTCAAGCTTCCTTGAGTGAACAGCAAGTGTGCTTATTCGTTACTAAATACAACAAGATACCTCTTACTTCTAATCTGTGTGTAAGTGTGTATGTCCAAGAGGATAAAAGTTTTTTAAAAAGTCTCTGAATCGTTTGTAGGGATTTATGGCTGACATTGTGGCTATTACAGTGGAGGCTACCTGTTGTGTTGATATGAGGAAAAATGGATAAAGAACAATACGGCAGAGGGATCAGGCCCTTCAGTCCTCCAAGCCTGTGCTGACACATTTTGCCCTTCCATATTAAAACTGTCTTCACTTACAGGCTCAGTATCCCTCTAATCCCCTCCTATTCACATATTCGTCCAGGTGCTTCTTGAACGCTGCTGTTGTGTTTGCTTTCACCAGCACCTCTAGCAGCGCATTCCAGGCACTCACTGTACTTTGTGTGAAAAACCTGCCTTGCATGTCTCTTTTAAACATCCCCCTCATCCTGCAACTTGATCCCATGTCCCCTTGTAATTGGATTCAAGTGATGCTGGAAAAGCACAGCAGTTCAGGCAGCATCCGAGGAGCAGGAAAATTGGCGTTTCAGGCTGTATTCCTGATGAAGGGCTTTTGCCCGAAATGTCGATTTTCCTGCTCCTCGGATGCTGCCTGAACTGCTGTGTTTTTCCAGCACCACTTGAATCCAGAAGCTGGTTTCCAGTATCTGCAGTCATTGTTTCTCCCCTAGTAATTGACCCATCCATCCTGAGAGAAAGCCTAATATATTCCACTCTATCCATGCCATTCATATTCCTAAACTTCCAACAAATCGTCCCTCAGCCTCCTGTAATCCAGTGAAAACAAAGCCAGTCTATCTAATCTTTCTTCACAGCTGAAATCCTTCAGATCAGGCAACATCCTGGTAAACCTTTTCTGTATCTCTCTAAAGCATCACATCCTTCTAGTGCTGTGGTGACCAGAACTGTATGTAATAATCCAATTGTGGCCGAACTAAAGTTCTATAAAGCTGCAGTAAAACTTGCCTATCCTCATACTCAATGCCTTTTCCAATGAAAGCAAGCATGCCTTAGGCCTTTTTTATGACCTTATCTAACTGTGCTGCCACCTTCAGTGATCCATGGACTTGTATACCCAGATCCTAAGGGTTCTGCCATTCATTGTATAATTTCCGTCTGTACTTGACCATCCAAAATGCATCATCTCCAATTGAACAGAGAACTCTATCTACTATTTTTTTGCCCATGTCTCCAACTGATCTATATCCTGCTGCTTTATAATCCTTAGTTTGGCAAATTGGTTGAGACTCTGTAGCTCTAATTAGAGTCATAGAGTCAAAGAGATGTACAGCATGGAAACAGACCCTTAGGTCCAACTCATTCATGCTGACCAGATATCCTAACCTAATCTAGTCCCATTTGCCAGCACTTGGCCCATAACATTCTAAACACTTCCTATTCATATACCTATCCAAATGCCTTTTAAATGTTGTAATTGTACCAGCCTCCACCACTTCCTCTGGCAGCTCATTCCATACACCACCTTTTGCATGGAAATGTTGTCCCTAATGTTCCTTTTAAATCTTTCCCCTCTCACTCTAAACCTATGCTCTCCAGTTCTGGATTTCCCAACCGACGGAAAAGACTGTCTATTTACCCTCTCCATTCCTCTCATGATTTTTTAAACCTCTATAAAATCACCCCTCAGCCTCCAACGCTCCAAGGAAAACAGCCCCAGTCTATTCAGCCTCTACCTTTAGCTCAAACCCTCCAACCCTGGCAACATCCATGTAAATATTTTCTGAACCCTTCAAGTTTCACAACATCCTGCCTAATGCAGGGAGACCAGAATTGCACACATTATTCCAAAAGTGGCCTAACCTATATTCTGTATAACATGATCTCCCAATTCCTATACTCAATGCTCTGATCAATAACGGAAAGCATACCAAATGCTTGCTTCACTGTCCTATCTACCTGTGACTCCACTTTCAAGGAACAATGTACCAGCAGTCCAAGGTCTCTTTGTTCAGCAACACTCCCCAAGACTTTACCATTGAGTGCCCTGATTTGCCTTTCCAAAGAGCAGCACCTCACATTTATCTAAATTAAACTTCATCTGCCACTCCTCAGCCCATTGGTCCATCTAATCAAGATTACATCTTTGCTGTCCATTACACCTCCAATTTTGGTGTCATCTGCAAACTTACTAACTATACCTCCTATGTTCAGATTCCTTTCAATTGTGATTGAATTCCAGCATTGTTTTATGTCTTGTTTCCCCTATAACTGTTTTGCAACCCCTTTCATAAGAGAGGGTATTTACCTGAATAATGATGAGACAGTTTTTTGACTATGATCCTTACAGCGCATTAACACTCAAACTACTTACAGGGAAGCTTCCAGTCACACTAGCACCCTCCAGTTGAACAGAAATAGTTTTTAAAATTCCTGCCTCTTTCAACACAGAAAAACACAAAGCCTGTCTGCAGTTTGGGAGGTTATCAAAGGTGGAGTACCTTGCTGTTGAGCAGGGGATCATTTGCTTCCTGTTAGTTTTGATGTGATAAGAGATTGGAGTCCAATCTGTTTTGACTTGTCTCTTTCCTCTTTTGAAGGACTGTTGTTTGAAGTTCCCTTTGCATCTGAAATGTGAAATTTGCTAGTTCCCTCTCTCTCTCTAGACAATCGGATAGTTTACATCCACAGCCATTTTGGCTGTATCAGCCTTCTTTTCAAAAACCACAAGTTTGGAATTGCAAGTTAAAAAATGTCAATATCACTTTAAGGTTTTAAAACCTGGTCATGACATCCTTCAATTGTTAAGGATCAATAATTCAGTCAGAAACTGCCATTTTACTGCATGAAGACACAAACTGATTACCATGGTGACGGAATGGTGAAAACACTGTGTGACAGTCTTTCATGCTTTTATAATACAGCACTCAGCAAAGCTGAAGATTTGCGCCAATGGTGAGATCCAAGTGCAGAAAGACATTTATACCATACTTTGTGGCGGCATGGTGGCTCAGTGGTTAGTACTGCTGCCTCACAGCATCAGGGACATGGGTTCAAGTCCCGCCTTGTATGACTGTCTGTGTGGAGTTTGCACATCCTCCCTGTGTCTGTGTGCATTTCCTCCCAGAATCCAAAGATGTGCAGCTTAGGTGAATTGGCCATGTTAACTTGCTCATAGTATTAGGTGCATTAGTCAGGGGTAAAAATAGGCAGGGGTGAGTTACTCTTTGGAAGCTTGTTGTGGGCTGAAGGGTCTGTTTCCATAATTTAGGGAATCTATTCTTAACACTTATGAAATAGCTTTCAGACACAAATCAGAGGGCAATATTTACATGTAATTACTGCTCTGTTTGTGTTTAAATTCAGGGCAGTAATGGGAAGAAAAGTTCCATGCTAATTTACTGCTAAGTCGATTTTAGTTTTTTGAGAAAATCTTCATCTTAATAGCCAGAACTTCAATCAGAAGCTGATGGGAAAATCATAAATGAAGCAAATAGGGGCCAACTGACAATGTTAAGATAGACACTGTTATTTTCATTTCTCTCCAACTGACTGCCTCCACATTCTGTTTTTACTCATCAACTAGAGCTGGTAGGTGGCCATTTGCACTGATGGTTAGAGACACCCACAGCTGCAGTCAGGGAAAAACTTTCCGGAGGTTTGGGAGAAAATACTTATGGCAGTTGCGGGTGACCTCTGAGATATAAAGGATGTCCGGTCATATATATTAACTGTTGTATGTTTCTCACACATGTTGTGGTAAACTACTTCTTGTGTTCTTTCCCTTTGGTCACAGTCTCACCTTTAATTTGCTTCTGCAAGCTTTTCATATTCAGCTACCGTACCTGATTCTTGGTCTCCAAACTAGGACTGACCAAATCAGTTATTCGAGGACACTATCTGCATGGTCATCTTGCTGATTGCATTCTAATCAGGATCTAGGACTAATATTCAATGCTTATTCATTCTTGTGGTATATACTTATCAACCACCCCAACACTTTACTTGCAATGTGCTCGGAGTCCCTCAGAAATATTCTGAAAACTGACTAATGCCTAATTTAACAATAGCCACTGCTTATCAGTGCAAGAAATTAAGTTTTGTCACTCGATACAATTGTTTCTTATGTCATGAAATATTGCAGCACAGTATTACCCTAGATATTTTTAGATTTTTTTTCCACTGTTTTACTTTATTTATTTTAAAATGCGAAATGGCAGTATGCCATTCTTGCACATTGCAATTTGACCTGAATTAACTTCTCTAGTACCTAAGCATTCAATATTAATGCTTTTTACAGGATATCAGAGCAGCTTCACTGGCAGAGATAGCTGAAAAGGGAGGCTTTTGTTCATGTTGTATCTACCTGCCAGGCTAAGTGCTATGCATCCATGCGATAACTAAAAAGTATAATGTTCATCAGAGATACTGCAAGCTGCCATTGTTCATGTTAGAATCACATCGAAGCTGTTGTTTGAATCCACTGCCTATATTTCTGGTTAGTGTCCTCAGTCAGGTTCACTGGATGGGACACATCATAGCATTAAACCAGTAGACCAAGGAAAGATGTCCAAGTTAAGCAATATGGTATCATAAAGAAAGTGAAGCAGAATATACCATTCACTCACTGAAATAGAAGTATCATGGATGCACAAAGCCAAGGGAGGTGTGGAAGAGGAATACAGCAAATATAACTGAAAAGATTGTGACTAGATTTGTAGAGATATCTTGCTGCAGTTTTTAACAATGAAATGAAACCATGTCTTTAAGACTGACATTTCACTGAAACTTGCCTATTAAGGTAATGTGAGTTGTGGCTGATACTTACAGACCACAATGGTAGGCAGATGGTTGGAATCTTGTAATCATCAACAAAAGCCTGCAATTGACTGCCTTCACAAATCATCATGAGCAACTCATCCTTTGTCTACCCTGTCCTTCATAAATGATTACAAGATTCCACCCATCTGTCATCCTCTGGAGTGGTGTATGTAAAATGCTGATAAATGAACAGCTGTTAAAGAGTATTTCAAAATGATATTTACCATTATTTCAGAAACTGCCAAAGTATTCACATGAACTCAATAGTGGTGAGTAGTTCAATCTCTTGAGCCATTGATAATCCAGGCACTGCCTACAAATAGAGTCATTGATACGTCTGCATTCTGAATTCTAAAAGTTATGAAGACAATAGAAACTCAATGTGGTTAAAGAGAAGAACTTGGATTTTACACAAAGCACTGTTTTGATTAAACAAGTTCCATTGTTCTATTTTACTCAGCTCAGTTGAATACTAATAATTATTCATGACTATGGATACAAATCACAAATCTTATTTAAGCAAACCAGTTACCTCTAACACCTAGAAGACAAAGGAAGCAGGTAGATAGGAACACCAGGACCTCCAAGTTCTCCTCTAAGTCTCACACCATCCTGACTTGGAACAAAATTGTTATTCCTTCACTGGTTCAAAGTCCTGGAGCTTTCCCCCTCCCAACTTCCCTGTGAGTGTACCAACACCTAATAGATTTGGCAGTTCAAGAAGGCAAATCACCACCTTTGGTAGTTTTTGAAATAATGGTAAATATCATTTTGAAATACTCTTTAGCAGTTATTCATTAATTAGTATTTTATATACACCACTTCAGTGCATGACCAAAAATTGAATATTGTAATCATTTATAGTCTTTAGGGCAATTGAGGATGGGCAATAAGTATTGGCCTTGTCAGCAGCACACATATTCCATGAATGAATTTTAAAACATGTGGCCCTTCCCTCTCTTGATCCTTTCCTTGAGAAATTTTGGCATGACATTGGTCATCTCGATTTCTCTGTTCCCTTCATTTGCTGCAATCTGTTTCCTTCTGAATTTGTTGCATTCTGTTGGTTCAGATTTACCAAACCTGTGACAAGGTAGTTATCATTGTCTGGCAGAATGACCTCTAATTGGCAGAGGCTGATCATCAACTCTCTGACACTTCCTCCCACTTCCCCTGCAATGACCATGAACTGACCACCAAACATCAAGCATTATTTTCAGGATGGCCACCCACCTCAACTCCTTTGATGCTCCTCCCTCCACATGTACCCAGTTGATAACTCCCTCAACTATGTACAACTCCTTCACTGAATCCATAAATGAGACTCTCCTGGTAGACCCATCGTTTAAGCTTATTTCAGTATCAATGAGTTGATTTTTCTCTTACCTTGACTCTAAGCTTTTTGCTCTTTTCCATTCACTCGCCGCCATATCGCTGATTCTTCTGATGCTCTCCATCACTTTAAAAGATTCTAATTTTCCGGTAGTAATTGTCTCCTCTTTGCTATTGTACATCCAGTCTCTCTTTATCTCCATCCTCTTCCAGGATTGACTTGGTGTTCTACATTTCTTCCTTAAATCAAGAGCCAACCATTTTCCATCAACAACCACTCTCCTCCTCTTTGCTGAATACATTTTCTCATTGAACAGTTTCTCTTGTAAGTCATTTCATTTCCACCACATAAGAAGTACCTGTAAGTGTCCTGTCTATATCTGTCTTTGGGATATGTGGAAGATTCCTTCTTTCTGTTATACTCAGGTCGTTTCTCTCAACACTCTTTCCAGTATATTGATGACTATGTTGCTATGATGACCTATTCTTGCCCTGAATTGTAAAACTTCCTCCCAATTTCCACCCTCCTCTAGCTTCAAATGGTTCATCTCCAATCTTCGTCACACCTTGCATCTGGTAAAGACTCCATTCCATTTTCCATGTTAATCTGCCTCTGCCACATCTGCTTTAATGATATACAATTTTACTCGTGAACATTTCTGAGGTGTTTTCCCTTGCCATCATCGTAGGATTCTTCCCTGTCATAGTTGACAAGGTCTTCAACCATGTCATGAAATTTCCTGTATTTCAGCTTTTACCCCTTCACTTAATTCCCGGGAATGTATTGGGGCTCCCCTTATCTTCACTTTCCACCTCTGTGTTCAATAATTATTTTCCTCCATTTCTGCCACCTCTAGTGTGATGCCACCATGCCTCCCCTCCCCTTTCTGTATTCCAAAAGGACGGTTCATCCTGTGAAAGTTCCACACATCAATCCACCACAAAACCCTGTTCTCTCCTCAAGACATCTTTCTATGTAAAACTAGAATGTGTAACACATACGATTTTCTCTCCTCTCTCCTCTCTCCTCAGCATCAAAGGTCCCATTACCAGCTGAAGGAGCAATTTGCTTGTAGTTCTTTTAAATTGCACGCTCTGCTCACTGCTCACAATTTGGGCCCCTCTGCACTGGTGTAATCAAATACAAACTGAGGGACCACTTTGTGGTTCACATCTGCACATGTTGCAAATATGAGCATGAGCTTCACCTCATCTTTTGAAAAGACACTCAATAATCTTCTGGAATCAACAATGAGTTCAATCTATAAACTTTGCTCATTTTGTTTCCCTTTCTTTGACTCTTTCCATTTTATTCTTACTTACACTGTAAGATGATGGCACATCTGTTCTAAGTATAACTTCTGACTTTTTTTCCTGCCCTGCCCCCACAATTTCCTTTAACTCTCTAAGATTAACCCTTGTGTCATTAAATTTCTCCTGTCTTCAACAGACCTTCCTTTTTTCTTTGTCTACCTATCCCTTTCTCAGAACTAATTACATCCAAAATATTTCCTAGTTTCAACAAAATGTCATTGGCCTAAAATGTGAACTCGGTTTCTCTCTCACAGATGTTGTCTGACTTGTTGAGTATTTCCAGCATTTTTGGTTTTTATATAAAAAATGCAGTTGCGTTTTTATAACATGGTTAGTGAGACTTATCTCTTGGTCAATTGTTGCAGCTAAGTGCAATGGCATGATTATATTCATATGTACAAATACGAATTACTTCAGAACAGTTGAATTTAATCTTATACCAAAGCTAGTTCTCCCATCTACTATTTCATCATATTCAGCTGTAAACACATGGTGCCACACAGAGGTTACACCTTGCTCTGAATATTGTGACTTAATTGCTCATCTCCAACGCTAAACAAGTTAAAGATTGAAGCTGCAGAATTTATACCAGTCTTCCTTCAAAGTAAAATGAGCGATCAACAATAACTTACTCTGATGGTGCTATGTAAATATAATAAAACTTCCCAATTTCACAGGAACGTAAACCAACAAAGTATGACACTTAAACTCACATGGAGGTACTTGGTCAAAGTCATAGGTTTTAGGAAGTGTCTTCAAAAAGCAATGTGAGATGAAAAAGTGGGGTTACATAAGGATAGTATTCCTGAATATGGCAACTGAAGGCAAAGCCACCAATGGTGAAGCAATTAAAATCAGGCACAAGTGACCAAAATTAGCACAGTGCAGATATCTCAGAAGGATGTGGAATTGGAGGAGATAATAGAGATAAGGAGAGACAAAGCCATGGAGGGATCTCCTGCAGAAATTCTACACCTCACAATTCAGGTATTCACAGATGGAGTCTCTTGTTGGGAGTTATGAATTCGCACCTTTGCAAAAAGGTGAGAAAACTTTTGGGAAAGGAATAGTTTTTCCAAATTCTATGCAATACAATTTTAGCTAAATGGAATTTTGGTGTAAATTAACTTGAAAATATTCAAAGTACTATCAATATGGTGAAAATATAATAATGCTGGTGACAAGATTCCTGTGGCAGCTCTGAACTGAAAACACAATTCAAACTGTTCTGTTCTTCACACTGTGAGCAGGACATTATGCTTTGCCCCCCAAACCTGAGAAAATAAAATTTCATTGTGTTTTGGAATCAAATAAAGGGAGAAAGTATTCTACAAGGAGGATTTGTCTTCATGTAATAAATATGAACATTTTGTTTCATAATGTTTCAATGAAACTCAATTTTAATTATACATAATTACAAATGTTTTGGAAGGTGGGTGTTATTTGACAATTTTGTCAATTCCTGTATGAAAACCTTAAAACTTGTGGTCCTTTTCAAAGATGAACTTATCTTACGGAAAAGCAATATTGCATAAATAGGCACTTGATGTCCATGAACAAACTGGGTATCAAAAGGATTATATTATGGAAGAATTATTACTTCATTGCTAATTACATTTTTTACATCAGAAAATTGTATTAATTCATTGAGAAGAGGAAGTAGTACACATTGTACAAGAGCAGCATAGTGTTAATTTTCAAAAAAAAAACATTTGATTGAATGATGCTATAATTTTGCCTCCCTCAGAGTGGAAGTAAGGTAATTTTGTATACAGTGTCATCTTCCCCTCTAGCATAGGAGAGATTATCAGATATGTTTATTAAATCCCCCAGTGTTTGGAAAGAACACAGAAAACTGTCAGGCAGCGCAATAGTGAAGTGTCTGTCTCAGCTGGAGATCTATCTGTTATGAATAAGTTAAGAGTTTCAGTACAATTTAGAACTGTAAGAGAAAATGCTTCCCCATTGTGTGTATCTGTTGTAGGCCTCAGGCAAAAAGAAATAATCAGTTGAATTGCTGCTGTCAGTGTTGAACAATTACTGATGGCCACTATAACACCATAAAATGCATTGGCGCCACCTTTTATCTGTGTGTTTTACAGCTAGTGCTATCAAAGCCTAACTGTAAACAGCAAAATATAACTGCATTTTCAACATTGCTTTCTTTCTTCAATGAATTCATGTTTTTGTTTGTCACCAGATATTTTGTTAATTAATTAAACAAAATTAAAAGAAATGTGAGGACTATTTATTGAAAGAAAGGACATGGCAAAGGAAAAGTCATCTGTAGGAACAGAGAGTGCAGTGTGCATTGTCCTCTCACCTTTGGGACTTGACTAATGGGGTGAAAATCTCTCTCTGCCAGTTGAAAGGGACTTTTGTGAAATGGCTTTGAGTAGTCTTCATGTGTTGTTTCCTGAATATGTTCAGAAAACACAAGATGTCTTGAATTCCAATTTTCTTTATGTTGATAAATCTCACTGAGGATAATTTTAACTTTAACATAGAGTAAAAAAAATGGATGATAGTGATTGGTATCTGGTTTTACACCTCATATGCTTTTCAGCTTGATGATACATGCAAATGTCTGCTGATTTTGGTATCATCCAAATTTCACTGGGTGATTAAAAAATAAAATTGTTTTCCATGATACCTCACATCTTCACACATAATATTCAGGAAGGTCAATAAGAAAGGCTAGTATGAAAACTGGAGATATCTCACCACTGTAATAGCAGGTGCTTGACTAGGGTTCAGATCCAGGCATATTTGTATTGGAAAGGTAAAGAACTTCACTTTGCATCTGACCTGTACGCCATTTGTCTTGACTTTGAATTCTGGGCTGAAAAGAAGACTCCAGAACAAAATTAAGTTGTCAGTCCTAAACAAATCTATTTTTAAAATAAACAAATGTCCATATTGTGTACAATCTGATTATTGCAAAAAACATAATTCCTTAACTTTATTCTTTTAAGAACACTAAAAGGTTAGAGAAAGCAAACAAAAATGTCTTGAATTGTAAGCTGCAGTGAATACTTAATGATCTGTTATGCATCAAACATCATCTATGAGGTAATAAAAGTAATTGTTTACCATCCAAATTATTCTGTCACAACATTACTTTATTTAGCAAGTGAATATTTAGCTTCTGTACAAGATTATGATTAGCATTTCTCCATAATAAATTTGATTCTGGTGACTGGTCCGTGACAGAGAACACAACTATCACGACTGCACGCACGACTGAATATGTCCTGTTCTTATCAATTATTAAGGAATAGAAGGAATGGAAAACATTTCTTTAAATAAATCAAGCTGAATCTTGATCTCGGTAGATGAAATACAAACGGGTGCTCATCTAACCAGCCTGTGTAGATTACAACCGACTTTTAACCAATTAAATGAACATGAATTTTGTGTAATGAAAGAGATCGACATTTCCTGCAGTCAGGTTCTAGTTTAAAGCCCTACAGTTCTTCAGCTTGTCAATTGCTTTGAATTCTGAAAGTTGTCATGTTCAACCACAGCATCCATTCTAGGGATGGATATTCATTTAAAAAAGCTGTTTCTTTTAGGAAGAGTCAAAAATAAAACCAGAATAAATAGGTGAGATCCTTTCCTTTGGGATTAAAGTTTCACATTGATATTCATGTTCATGCTTCTGTTATTCATACTTCACGCTAGACAATAGATAGACTGTGTTTATAAAATACTGTTTTTCATTTTTTCTAGAAGATTAAGTTTTGCCATTGCAAGGTATCTTTGTGCCCAACAATATTTAATATTCATATGACTAAACTAAGAGAAAGACGTGACGAGCTGGCCATGTTTATAACTAAGGATTCTTACTCCTCTAATAGAGGAGCAAAAGCCTTAGCAGATAAGCAAATTAAGGAGACAAAACTGAAATGTCAATTCTGTTTCTCTCTCCAAGGATGCCAACAGATCTGTTGAGTATTTACAACATTTTCACTTGTTTATCTTAAGATAAATAGTTAATCTTCACTCATTACGTGACTGCTTTGATGAAAATCATTGATGATAAATGACTACAGCCTACTGCCAATGTAAAAACTAGATCTAGTGACTGATCCTAAATCCAGTCAAGTTAACAAATGGAAAAGCTGGAAAGATCAGCAAGGACAAAGTACTGAGATGTTTTCTGTTCATGAGAGTGAATTGGTCAGTAGTGTATCAATGACATGAGAGCAGGAGGAAAGGATATTGTATGATTCCTTTAACAGTTGCATTGCATTAAGCGCTTGATATGCAACTAAATGGCAGGATGTAAACCATATGACTGTTATGTGTATTCTAGCTGAAATAATGCTCAGAGATTGCATACATTGTTATCTGTTACTGCAAACTATAGTCTAAGCTGTTTATATGTTTTCTTGAGCTTCCTTAGAAGAAGATTCATATTGGAATGGAATGTTAATTCTACTTTTCTCTCAATAGATGCTACCAGACCTGCTGGGTTTGTCCAGCACTTTCTGGACATGCGCTCAAAAATAACCTTGGATAACAAAGATATGGAAGACCATCAGGATGACAATAAACATGCAAACAGCACATACAGCTCCAGTGTACATACAAGTTGACAGCATTCAAGTGTGAAGGCTAAATCTTGAGAAAATTATATCATCAGAAGATCCAGAAAGATTATCAAGCCATATATGCACTATACAGTCTCTTAGACGCTTAAACTGTTACTTGATTGAGTAGTTTTGCAGTGTACATGTAACTTTATCTTGGAGAAAAAGGGATGGCATGCTAATGCTTTAAGAGCTTGATATGCTAATGAGCCAAGTGCCAGGATATAAATCACATGACCAACTATCATGCAGTTCAGCAGAAGCATTGTTAGAAGGTTACATGTAATGACAACTATAAATTAATAGTGAAATAATAATTAATAAATTTGTTTGAGGTTTTCAGATAGACTGAAGCCAAGTTATTCACGTGTGTGTTACGTACTGATATCATAGCTGAAAATGTGTTGCTGGAAAAGCGCAGTAGGTCAGGCAGCATCCAAGGAGCAGGAAAATTGATGTTTTGGGCATGAGCCCTTCTTCAGGATTGAGGATAGTGTGCCAAACAGGTAAGATATAAGGTAGGGAAGAGGGACTTGGGGGAGGAGCGTTGGAAACGTGATAGGAGGAAGGAGGTTAAGGTGAGGGTGATAGGCCGGAGTGGGGGTGGGGGCGAAGAGGTCAGGAAGAAGATTGCAGGTTAGGAAGGTGGTGCTGAATTCAAGGGTTGGGACTGAGACAAGATGGGAGGAGGGGAAATGAGGAAACTGGAGAAATCTGAGTTCATCCCTTGTGGTTGGAGGGTTCCGAGGCGGAAGATGAGGTGCTCTTCCTCCAGCCATCGTGTTGCTATGGTCTGGCAATGGAGGAGTCCAAGGACCTGCATGTCCTTGGTGGAGTGGGAGGGGGAGTTGAAGTGTTATCATAAGCATGCATGACAAAGGTTGACCTGCAGCATAGAATGACTTGCAACAATCACTGGGACGGACTTTCTCCCTGAGTGAGCCTCAGCTATACTGGAACCCATCAGTCTGGCTAACTGGTGTATCTAAGGGAAGCCTAGTTTTGTCTGAACAACTGGACCTTACTACTGTAAGAATGTTAATGATAACAGAGTTTGTTGCCATAGGGTTACCAACTAATTGGCATGTGGTTGAGAAGATAATGCATTTGTGAGGTAGGTTAGTTGTCAATATTTCGAGGGGAGAGCAGCCCGGCCTACTTCTGTAAACTTCTGAGATCATCTGTGTCCTTAGTGCCAGCAAATATCAAATGGTCAGCAGATATGTCATTCAATTCACATTTAGGTAGGTCTATGACCTGTTTCAGAAAGCTGCTGCACCTATCCAGTAAGAACATTATCAAAGTCACAGCAAAGAAACAGTGGACCTCCCATTTTTGAGATTATTCTAATCCATTTTGACCAGGCAGGAGGCCTAAAAATTCACATGACAGTATTAGGCATTTTGTCACCCACAACAGAGCAAACTGCCATGGAATAGCAGAGAAGTCCATGAAGCTCTGCTCAAGACACCACCATGTGCATAGCCAATTGTCTGCCATACAATAGAATGACAGTGCTAGGAATCATTGATCTTTAAACCATTGAGTAGGGGCTATCCATCATTGATTTAGATTCAACATTTTTATTCTTTATCTTTAAGCTGTTACTTCCTGTGCCATGAAAGAATGACAAATTGGGAGTAATTTTAAAAAGTGAATTTTATTATGTGATTAAATCTGTGGCACCACTGATGGAGTCACTCTGGCTTCAGTAGTTTCAGAGATGGCAGAAAGGGCTACCTGCAACTTGTTAAATGGGAGCACAAAGTTGTAACTAATTTGAGCCTCTTTTTAAAACTTATTGATCAAGTAACCTCAAGATTTTATTTTTAATCATGATACTTCTTAATCTTCTAAACTCCATCAGATATGAGCCTATCCTGTTTAATCTTTCCCCTTAAAACATACTGGTCACTCCAGGTATCTGTCTAGTAAACATTATCTGAAGTGCCTCCATTGCACTTAAAAGGTAGAGTCCTTAGGACTGTTCTGTCATAGACAAATACAACTAGTGCTGGTTCAACAATACCTGAAGTTAGGGGGGAGGTGGAGAAGGAGACCCCTTCATGGTAACCTCAGATAGTGTGGGAAATTTGGCATCATCTGCCCTTTCCCTTTTTTTCCAGTTATTCACATTTATTGCCAGCATTTATTGCCTGTCCCTAGCTGACTTTGAGAAGGTGGTGCTGAGCTGCCTTCTTCAACCATAGCAGTCCATATGCTGTAGGTAGACTCATAATGTAGAGAATTCCAGGAATATGAAATTGTGACAGTAAATATTTCCAAATCAGGATGGTGAGTGGCTTGGAGGGAATTTTGCAGGTGGTGGTGTTCCCATGTATCTGCTACCTTTTGCCCTTCTAGATGGAAGTGGTTACTAATGTGGAAGATGTTGTCTGAAGATCTTTGGTGAATTTCTGCAGTGCAGCTTGCAGGCAATACATAATGCTGCCACTGAGCATCAGTGGTGGAGGAGTGAATGTTTGTGGATGTGGTGCCAATTCAGTGGACTGCTTTGTCCTAAATAGTGTCAGACTTCCTGAATGTAGTTGGAGCTTCACTCTTCCAGTAAGTGGAGCATATTCCAACACACTCCTGTCTTTTGCCTTGTAAATAGTGGACAGATTCTGGGGAGTCAGGAGATGATTTGCTCGCTGCAGTACTTATAGTCTTTGATGTTCTTCTTCAACTGCTGCTTGTGTGGTGAGTCCAGTTTAGTTTCTGGTCAATGGTAACCCCCAGGATGTTGATAGTGTGGGATTCAGTGATGGCAACACCATTGAATGTTAGATGGTGGTGGTTAGATTATCTCTTATTTCAGATGGTCATTATTTAGCATTTGTGTGGTGCTAAAGTTACTTCCCACTTGTCAGCTCAAGCCTGCATATTGTTCAGTTCCTGTTGTGTTTGAACATTGTCTGCTTCAGTGTCTGAGGAGTCGTGAATGGTGCCGAACATTGTGCAATCATTAGCAAATATCCACACTTCTGATCTTATGATGTTAGAGGTCACTGATGAAACAACTGAAGATGGTTGGGCCCTGGATTCTATCCTGAGGAACTCCTGCAGAGATGATCTGGAACTGAGATGACTGACCTCCAACAACCACAACCATGTATGAATCCAACTTAAATAAGGTGATCAGTACTGTGCATAGTACAACAGATCTAGACTCACCAGTGTGCTGTATAATTGAAGCAGAACTTACTTTTTTTTATTAATTTCCCCTCATGATAAATGAAAAGATTCTGTTAGCTTTCTTCATTGTATGCTGTGTCAGCATACTAACTTTTTTGTGATTCACGCACAAGGACACTCTGATCTCTCTGCATTTCAGAACTCTGCAATCTCTCACCATTTAGATTATAGGCTTCATTTTCAGTCTTCCTGTCAAGATGGAAAAAAATCACATTTTCTCACATTATGCTTCATTTACCACATTTTTGCCTGTTCAATTAACATTTTGTTTCCTTTTCACAACTTCCTTTCACATGTATCCATGTTTCGTCTGCAAATTTGGCAACACATATCTTTGGTCCCTTCATTTAAGTCATTAATATAAACTGTAAACAGTTTGGGTCCGAGCACTTGTGACACACCACTCATTAAATCTTGCCAACTTGATGTTATGGACCAGGCCAGACCCACTCAAAGCATTTCAAGAACGTAGCCTAGACCCTAACTTTTTTAGTAGTTTAGGGCAAATGTAAGGTGAATATTCCAGGAGTGATGTAGCTGGTCAAACCACTTGGCTTCAAGTAAAACAGAATGTATTTACATGCCAATAAATGAAACACCAAGCAAAGGAAAATAGAATTTAGAATAATAACTATTTGAAAACCCAACTGACATGATATCCCCACAATTTAACAAAGGAAGTGTTACAATTTCCTGCAACATCTCATAAACACACCCCTTGGCAAAAAAGGTAAGGTAAGGTCAAACGCAAGCTCTTACAGGAAAGATGTTAGAGACAGACATGGCAGAGGGAATCAGCCAGGGATCACTTGCTGAAGCATGGAACCTCTTTTCACTGGTGTAGTTTCTCAGGCCAGCAGCTTCGAATAGATTGCTCGCTAAAACCCAACCAAACCAGAAAAAAAAGACCCTAAACTGGAAGAACTGGCCACTCCCCTTCCATTGCATAAGTATTTATAAAAAAAAGTCTATAAACCCTTTCCCTGATTGTTGCCTTAGGCAGTATCTGTTCGCCATTAGCAAAAGTCCCCGACAAATCAGAACCTCTGCCTTTAACAACCCAAGGACAACATAACTTTGCTAAAGGAGCAGCATTGACAAACTGAAAAAGACTGATTTGTAAATACCCTCTCCTTCCTGTTAGCCAACAAACCTGTTACTATCACATCGTGAGCTTTTATTTTACCCAATAATCTTTGATGTGACACTATATCGAATGCTTTCTGAAAATCTACCTACAGTACATCCACCAGTTTTCTTTAGCCAGTACACATGTCACCTCCTCAAACAACTCCAATAGATTTGTTAACATAATTTCCTTTTCACAAAACCAAGTTGACTCTGCCTGATTACATTGAATTTCAGTATTCTGTTATAACTTCTTTAATAATAGCTTCTAGCATTTTTCCTCTGACAGATGTTAAGCTAATTGGCCTTTAATTACCTGCTCCTTTGTGGAATAAAGGAGTTATTTTCATATCTTCCAATCTAATGGGACAATCCCTTAAACAAGGGAGCTGTGGAAAACTGAAACCAATTCATCATTTATCTCACTAGCCATTTCTTTAAAGATGTTATAATGAAATCTATCAGGGCCTTGGGCACTTGTCAGTCCATGGCTCTAACATTTTACTCAGTAACAATTCTTTGCTGATTGTGATTTTCCTTTCCTTCCTTTTCCTGATTTATCACTGCTCCTAGGATATTATTTATATCCTCTATAGTGAAGGCAGAAACAAAATAGCTGTTCAATTCATTGTCATTTCCTTATTTTCCATTATTAATTCCCCAGTCCCTCTTTTCTCAGGACCAATGGTAACATTGTCTTCTTTAAATACTTATTGTTACTTTTCTTAGCTGTTTTGTATTGCTAGCTAGCTTTCTCTTGTATTTTTATTTCCTTATTATTCCTTACTTTGTCATTGTTTGCTAAACGTTATACTCTGTCCAATCGGCTGACCTGTCACCCGTGTTTGCACAATTAAAAGTTATCTCTTTATGTTTGATACAGTCTCTAATACTTGTACTTAATCATGAATGAAGGGTTCAATTCATGGAAATTTTCTTACTCATTGGAATTAATCAATTTAACATATTCTGAAAGATCCCCTTAAATGACTGCCACTGCATTTCTATTGACCCATCTTTGACCCTTCATTATTATGAATCTCTACTTTCCTGCTAGTATTAACTATTTTTATATAAAAAAATACTCTCTCCCTCAAACTGAATGTGAAACTCAATCATATTATGATCACTCCTACCTAAGAGTTCATTAATTATAAGTTTGTTAAGTAATCCTATGTCATTGCACAATATTGGGTTAAGAATACCTGCTGCCTGGTTAGCTCTATAACATGCTATTCTATGCAACTATTCCGAAAACAATCTGAGGTCCTTATCTAGGCCATCTTTGCACATCCAATTTTTCCAGTTGATACATAAATTATAATCTTCCATGATTATCATCATGTCTTTCTACCAAGCCATCATTATTTCTTCCTTTATATCCCACAGTGCATTTATTGATAGGAGGCCTGTGCACCACTCCAACATATATCTGTTTGTGAGTTCATTGTCTACACACTTTCCTACCTTTTGTTTGTCACCTGCAAATTTAGCTGACATGCTCTTGGTCCCCTACTTAAGTCATTGACATGAATCGTAAAAAGCTGAGACCCCAATTCAGAAGCCCATGAGACTCCACCATTAGAGTCATACAGCAGACCCTTCAGTCCAATCAGTCCATGCTGATCATATGTCAAACTAAACTACTCCCACCTGGCTGTGCTTGGCCCATATCCCTCCATATCTTTCCTATTCATGAACTTATCCAAGTATCTTTTGACTGTTGTAACTGTACCCAGATTCAGCACATCCTCTGTAAGTCCATTCCATACATGAACCCCCATGTAAAAAAAGTTGCACTCATCACATCCGACCAATCAGAAAAATACCTATTTATGAATTGTCATTTATCCGTCAGCAGCCAGCCCAAGTCCTAGTCACTCTCCCAGTCCAAGTTCTACCTTTGTCCCCATTTGAAGCCTCTCCCATTACCACCACCACCTCTTCCAACAACAGAGCCTTCAGAGTCTCATGCAACCAGAATACAGCCACCAAAGTCATCACAGACAATGGGACATAAGGGTCAGTTACCTGTCGCCAGCACATTTGGCAGTGAAGGCTAACACCATGCTGCAGCCCCCAGAGAAGAATCCTGAAAACCCCACATAGTATCATATGGTGTCTTTCTTGATTGTGTCATCTCACCACTGTTTTGTGATACATGAATATAAAAGAGTTATCTTTTTGGGTGCTATTGTGCATTATTTCTATCTGATGTGATGCTTTTAGATTTCTTAGCAATTTTGTGGATCCTATGGCTGCACCTTATTTGGAGTTTCATGTTGCTGTTATGCAACATGGACTTTCATGACAGGGAGCTAGCAGGGGAAGGACCAAGAGTAAGAAAGCTGTAAATGCTCTGGTTTCCTCCCACAATCCAAAGATGTTCAGGGATGTGTAGGTTAGCTGCATTAGTTAGGGGTAAATGTAGAGAAATGGAGAATGGGTTTGGGTAGGATACTCTTAGGACTTGTTGGACTGAAGGGCCTGTTTCCACACAGCAGGGATTCTAATTCAGTTATGTATTGTAATTGTCTAAGTATCAGAGCACCTGCTATCTTCTGATATCTACTCATCTCAAGAAGTGGCTCGCACAACTACCTCACTCTCCTCTTTATTGTAAATGGCATCAGAGAACTGCCCTGTGCCCATCAATTCATCATCTCCAGGCTTCCTCATCCTGGATCACAGCTTGTACAACATACAACAAACAACTGTAGAGGCACTGTATCTGCTGCATAATTGGAGAGCGTGAGCTTCACAGATCTGACATCTTAACCAAATGTTGTTCATACAAATGGCCTGCTCTATGATGACCTTGGTGGATGTATGGCTACTCCATTTCACCTACACTAAATCTCTGAGGTAAGAGAAAGTTGTGATGGTGGATAAGAAAGTAGTGTACTTAGCATAACTTTAAAATTAACATTTCCATCACTATTTTGAAGTGCTTCTTCATTAACGTTCAGGAAGTACATAATAAATATTCAAATCTCATCCTCATTTTGAACAATTCCTTTTCCATGCAGTGCACCTTAGTGTGATTGGCAGCTTCGGGTCCCTTTCAGGTTCATCTTTAACAACCAGGCTTTAAATACAGTCTTCGTTTCAAGCATGGTTCTTCATTGTTTTGCCACTGAGCACTGAGTGAATGATTGGAGGGGGTTGTTTTACATGGGTTGCAGGTAACCATTTCTCACAGTTTCAGGAAGCTAGTTGCAATCATTTATTCTGCTCTCATACTAATACATTATGTAATGAATTCACTGATACACATTTAGTGTTTTGAGTATTTGTTACTTACCTCCTCACTGTTTTCTTGAAAGAGTTGTACCTTTTTGGAATAATGTTGCATGGTGGCTTCACCATTCAGAGTCTCACTCTATTAAGACAATTGATATTGTGTCGAAAGATTATTTAGCAATGGGCAGAAGCTATTAGAAGGACGGCAGCAAGATCCTCGCCTATTGCACACATGCACATACTTTCCTGCAGGTGCCACTGGAGATAACACTGAGCTGATTCATAACTCTCCCTAGTCTAGAATCATTGAAAATCTTGTCTTCTCTGATATTCAAAGAGAGATTGTGATTGAAGACCATGACAATAAACATGTTAATGTGTGAATATTATGTTAAATATTATTATATCAGTAGTCCATAAGTAGACTGGCCATACAATAGAGACGTGGTCCACAAATTATAAGCTCAGGACTACAAGTAGTCAGAGTCTAGGCAATTCTGTTCTAGTTTTGCTTAAACTTCTCACTTACTGGTTTCTCTTGTTTGAATTGCATGGACTTGGGGATTAAGAAAGGTTTGTTCCTGATGCAATTTTCTCATTGATGCATAATTCACAAATTAAACACTGAAATCTTATCTCCACAACTTGACTAATACAAATCAATGGGAAGATAATTTTAATATTTGAGGTCAGATTTTTCTAAATATGGGAATTTGAAGAGGATGCTGGTACTAGAAGAATACACCTATAATGCTACATATGTTCTACAGTATTAACTTCTAGTCATTGTATTAGGAGGCCTGCACTGTGATGCACGAAGAGAATAAAAACACTTAAAGGTATCCATTTTCTCACATTTCTGGTTTTACACCTCAGTTAACCTGATTTTGCATTACTAATTCCTGTCCTGCTCTCCCTATTATAATCTGACTTTGTCTCCTTTATGTGCTATCCAGAGGATCTACTGTACCAATAAACTAAAGTTAACCGATTGTAACTCTTTCCTTGTGAACTCCATGACCAAGAAAACATTGTCATGAGAACACAATTACCTCCAAGTTCCCCTATGTGTCATATACAGCTCTGATTTAAACATAAATTGCCTTTCTATTTTCTTTGTTAGATCCATTTCCCAGAGTTCCCCAACTAGTGACACAGTGGGAGTGCTATCACCAGAAGAACTCCAGCAATTCAAGCAGAAAGCCCATTACTATTTTGTAGGGCATCTAAGGATCAGCAATAGATGCAGCTTTACCAACACTGCTCACATCTTTAGAATTTAACAAAAACTTCAGTACCTTGATTGTTTATTTTCCCATGAAGCTGATCAATTTAAGTATCCTTCATGTTCAATTCAAAGGTCAAATTAACTGACAACTTTTCTTACTTTCATTTGAAATACGTAATTTTCATGATGTAATGAATTCACTGATACACATTTTTATAAGCTAGTACTTTCTGTTTGTTGTCATTTATGACGTGTAGAGTGAAGTGTGATTTTGTGAATACAACATTGACATCAAAACAGCATTTGGCTGAATATCGGGGTTGTTGGAAGTTAATCATCCAAATCCTGAAATGAGATAAAAAACTGATTCTCGTAGAGTATGTCATTTATTATGTCAGAGGGTGGCCCTTTAACTATGGGTTATCATATGATAACTCTGCCTGTGACAGTCACACCTATTTGTTTTGTGTGAATGGATCTATGTGAACTATATAACAGAAATTCTATTCTTATTTCCCAGGGTAAAAAATAAATTTACATCACATTCCTGAATTGTACCTTGTAGACAAAGGATAGCTTTGAGGATTCAAGATGTGAGTTGCCACAGAATTCCCAGCCTCTGATCTGCTCTTTTAGTTACAGTATCCATGTCAGGCCAATTACATTTCCGGTCAATAGTAACCCCCGATAATTACAGAAGTAGAGGATTCAAGTTATGGGAATGCTGATAAAGGTTGAAGGAGGATGATTGGATTCTGTCTTTTTGGAGTTGGTCATTGACTGGCACTTGTGAATATAACTTGTCACTTCTCAGTCCAAGCCTAAACGTTGTCCAGGTCTTGTTCCATGAAAACAGTACTTCTGTAAATGAGGGAATGTATTAAACATTGGGCAGCGATCATCAAATAACCCCACTTCTGGCTTTCTGGTAAGGAGAAGAACAACAATGAAACAGCTGGAAATAATTGGGCCAAGGAGCTCTACCGTGAGGAAATCTTGCAGTGACAATAAGAAGGGTTTAGAGGGATGTAGACCAAATGCTGCAAATGGTTTTATTTAAGATATCTATTCTATGGCTCTATGTCCTAGGTTGAGATGCTTGAACAAGGACAATTTGATACCATAGATAGTCAATTTCTGTCTTGATGTTGAAGTCATACTCTCATAACCACAATTCACCCCATACTTAGTGAAATATCAGAATGTAAAAGAAGAATGGTCAATCAGATAGATACACCAAATTAGGTGTTTGAAGAATGGCATTTCTTTTCTGGTGCTCAATGTTTTTAAGTGTTAACTGCCAAATGTTGTTGTTTTTTAATGAAAGTGAAGGAATGCAGAATTAGCTGACAGTGTAATTTTTCCTGTTTTTGCATGGTTGGAGAGGTGGTGAAATAAGAAATTTGTCTTATATTATCAATCCATTCAGAGTAATATTTGCTTGTTGATTATGTCTTGCAAATATTATGCCACTTTGGTGCATTGAGGGTTAAAGAAATCAAAGCAGGAGTGAATGGTTTCAAACACTGAGAGCTGTGGATCAAGCAAGAAGTAAAGATCAGGTGAGGGGATTTGCTGTTCGAAAGGAGTAATGCTGTGTTTGCTCACTGATAGAGGAAGGATTTCAAACTTGCAGAGCTCAGGTAATTTTAGTTGGTCCAGTTTGTAATTCTGTGCCAGGAAATCTAATCCTATAAATAAAGAAACTAAACTAAATATAACTATGAACGTCTCACCATGTTCAGAAATGACAAATGTTTTGTCTTATCTTTTCCCAAAGGTTCTAGGAATCATAAAACCCACAAACGTTCTGCAACACGGATGTTTTGAATACTTCACATGCAGCCTAAAATCAGCCCCCAAACAATGATAGCTGGGAACAGAAGTCTACACACAAATTGGAAATATTCCAAAAAAAAGAAAATCCATATAGATGTGTATTCTGCAAACCTCTTTAGAGTAATGCATCCATCCATTTCAGAGCTAATTTTGAATCTGGTGAGGGAAAAGGGACTGACTGGTACAATATATCTGTGAACCAACATTTAAATTGAGCCCTGACAGATAGGATGATGAAGATAAAAGTGATGATTTGGAAATGCCGGTGTTGGACTGGAATGGACAAAATTTAAAAATCACACAACACCAGGTTATAGTCCAACAGGTTTATTTGGAATCACTAGCTTTTGAAGCACTACTTCTTCCTCAGGTGGTTGTGGAGCAGAATCATAAGGCAGACTTTATAGCAACAGGATTTCAGTGTCATGGAATGGAATATTAAACACATTTAGCTTAAGTCTTTCATCTTTTAGAATGACCATGTTAGTTTTGGTTGCCAGAAGTGTTACTTTTGTCTGTCCCTACCATGCTGACTCTTTAATGGTCTAACAGGAAATGTGTTTTGACAATGTCAGTACTAATTCTAAACCATTCAAATATGGGTCCTCAGTAGAAATTACACACAAACTTAATGGCTTTCACTACTATTTACATTCAATTATTAAAAATTGGTTAACTTTCTCTCCATTAATTTTTAACCCAGTTATTTTAATGTTCAGAATTGGAAAATAACCATTTGGAGAGCTTTGTAATGTTGCAACCACTCCACATTGATGGTAAGTAACTACCAATGGTGAATTTAGGGCATTAGTGAAGAAACTGGTGACAACCCTGTCGAGCCTTAATGTGTCTCTATTTGTTCTCTTTTTTAAGTGTTATGACTCACTGGGGTAGAATGTCATAAATCAAAGTTTTATTTAATGTATCTCAATTTACTTGACTTTCAGACCAAGGTTCCTAGAAAAATACCGGCCAAGTTTCAGTACTGAACAAGAATTACTATTTATTACAAGTAATTAGACTATGGCTGGAGATAAACAGATCTAACCTATTGGCATATGACATGACTAACTAAACTCTAATTCCTTTATAAACTCTCCCTGACACATTTTCTTTCACAAACATTTGAGGAGATAGAAAAACTGCAAAGTCAGTTCAGTGGTCTTTACTTCCTAGTTCTGATGTCAAGATGATGCTTCTTCAGCTGGCCAGACCCCTTGTTGCATAGATGTCTATTTCTGGGTGCTTCCTGTGGTTTGTAAAGAGTATAGAGTGGTTGATTCACTTGGAAAATGTCTCTGATTTATCAATTCAAAAGTCACAGATTACAGCAACTGTAGGAAAGCTAATAAACAGCTTCTGGGCTGGAACACATTTTTCTGTTTTTTTCTCTCTGTCTCTGTCTCTTAGAGTGATAATGTCACATAGCACGGACCGTTCAATCCAACTCGACCTCACTGACCAAGTTTTCCAACTGAAATAGTTCCACTTCCCTGTATTGGCCCATACCTTAAGCTCCAAGCTGCTTAGTTACCCAAGAACCAATTCCACAATTATTAACAAGTAGGATATCGCCATCATTGATAACTGTAACTAGAGTACAGACCAATTAACTTCTTGTTGCCAACAAGAGCTACATCAGCACAGACCCTCGTTTCCAGAATGTTTGCAAGCTGAACTTCAGTTGCTGCTTGTTAAAGCACTTGTTTACATCATGCCTGTCATGAGTATCAGGTAACTTGCTTTTAAAACAACAGCCATACACTGATTTTTAAAACTGCTCTTTCTCACTTCAGTCCATGGTTTTTAATATCATGAAAATAAAGACACGATTCCCACATAGGTTCCTGGCTGGATGACACCGGTGAACTCAGAAGATGCAGGATCACCTGCTTCTCCTGCACCATTCACCAGCAAACCCTCCACAGTATCAGACCAAAGTTCTTGCTGGTTCAGTGAATGTTTCTTCAGCAACCTGAGTTTGACTTACAGGTCCCACATTCGAACATACCAAGCCCACCCTTTAGGCCCCTCATTTTATTTATCTAGACAGAGTGCGTGACCTCATGACCCTCGTGACCAAACCCAAGGCTCCAGGCTTTTCCCACTGAAATCTTCCATGTCCTGACACCACTCTGTGCCTTCATTTTCATTCCACTCATTATACCCCTGCCTGAACAAGCACAAAACCATTCCCTCCCCCCTAACTTCCGCTTGTAGATCAGACTGTCCATTCTCCTACGTGCATTGCTTGTACTGCGGGTCACAACAAAGACTCCCTCGGTAAGAATGTTAAAAATTAATTGTTGGATGCCACCTTTAAATACATGTGAAATAGGTGCTATAAGGTTTAATTACACCACTGACTTAATCTTGAAGGTAGGGCTTATTTTAAAAATGTTTAATATTATGCCCATTCCTGGCATACAAATATAGTACAAATAGGAGTACACCATGGGTCAACATCTGACACTTGTGCACCACTATGTTTCATCTTACTTTTTCATTCTGAATCCACTGTCATGATTTTAACATTCAACTCCTGCTTGATCAACTCACTTCGCCCACCATGTTTCTCCCTTTCAGAATCATCCGCTCAGTTTTTCTGTCATAATACTGAAAAGAATCAGTAAAGAGACATAACATTCACAGGATTTCCAGTAGACTTTCTGAGTGGGCTAGAGTTATTGTACACCCGGTGAGAAACCAGAGTGATACTTTCCTAGACTTGATCTCTTATCTGCTGTGTTGTTGCATTTTGGATTCAAGACTGTTAACTCGACTTTTGTGTGATCTGGCTCCTTTGCATTGATGCACATTTGAGACTACTTCATGTCAATGCCTGTACATATATTACATTAAGCAAACAAATCCTTAACATTCAGCATGAGCACGTGACTTAGATGTTGGCTATTGCATAAGCAGAAACGTGATTACTATGTGCTTTATCCCACGTGATAATATCTCATTGTTATCTTTTATGAGAATTGCATGTTTGGTGTTAGGTTTACTGCTAAAAATTGCACAGTTTTTGCTTCAATCAGAATTATTTAGTAAAATTTATTGACATATTGTTTGAAATAGTCGCAGTAAGTTACTATATTTCATTAATATTAAGTGAATGAGAATAATGCAAGGAAATACAAACAGGAAAAGTATGGAGTAATATGGGCCAAATGCTAGAAAATGGGACTAGATTAATTTAGGATATCTGGTTGGCATGGATGAGTTGGACTGAAGGGTCTGTTTCCATGCAGAATAGCTCTCTGACTTATGCCTCTAAAAGTAGGAGTCTTGCACAATATGTATTGTAAATTCGGAACATGTGAAAAGTTGTGAGGAACCAAGATATTTAATATTTTGCAGAGAAAGCAGTTATGATTTATTTATAATTCCAAAACATACCACTGCTCATAATAATCATTATCTATTTATGCATGTTGCTTTTTAGATGTGATCATCTAAAATACACCATTTTAAAGTATTTTCCTTTTACTGGAGTTTGTTGAATTTGTGATTATTAATATGATAAATTTAGTTACTTTTAAAAAAAAAGCTTAATATATTTCCCATTATCTTTCCTAGTACATTGCTGATTAGGATTTGAAAACAATATAAAATATTATTATTGATATAATGTCAAGAATCCTTATGTCTACTCAACTATTGAAGTGTGACACATCCATTTTGCCTGCTCAGGGCTATTTATTATATAATAACATTGGGCAGTGCAAATTTAATTACATATTGCTTTGGCTTGATTTCTACGTAGTTCCACTTGGTATATAGAATTTTTAGCAATCACATGTGGTAACAATTTCTATTTAAGTTACTAAATTCTTTTGTAAATGATATACATTTAATACTTTCAAGTCAATTATTTAAGGACTACTAGTACCCTTTCTGTTGTAGTCTGTTAGTTTGAACAGTTCACAAAGTTTATTTAAGTTGGAGGCTGTCCTCTACAAAGGTAATCCCTGCATTAAGAAATGTGCTGTTTTAAAGGGATATGTTATCTGATCTGATCTGATCTAATGTATGCCTTTACAAAGTGTTCTTAAGTAAGTTTACAGTTGTAAAATTAATATGTCAAAGATGATTTGCAGCATGCTTATGTCATCACATTAATGACTATTATTGTATACTCCTGCTTTTAAAGATTAGGCAAGGTTTTCAGAAAGGTTTTTAAATAGCAATATTTCTTTAATTTCAAGTAATGGCATGGCTCCATTGTCATTCAGTATGTTCATAGTCAGGTTAGAGGATCTTAATGCATTCATTTGCACCATTATATCAACTAATGAGGATAATCTGTGACTATTATAAGACTTGACATAACACACATGGTGGTATGTACATATGTATATATGTATGTGCATCAGTTATCTTTACACGTTCTTTCCTGGATAACGGGGTTTAAAGAAAACATTGGATACACCATTCCACATCCACATTATGGGTAGTGTCATTTTTGGTAAATGTGTCTCTGCTGATGTTCAGGACAGAAGTCTACAACTGCCTTTGACTCTGTACAAATGTCAATCAGATATCAGTCTTTTGTTTTAGATCCCTTCATCAAAGCTAGATGATCAGTGAGCAGATCAGGTGCTGGACCCACTCCGGTTATGATTCTTCAGCTGCTTCTGTGGCCACCAAAGAAATGTAATTAAATTCTTTTCAAGATCAGTCATTGTTGCAGAAAAGCCAGAACGAAGACAGAAGTGCTTCCTGAAATCCACTCCACCCCCTACCGCTACTCCAATTGTCTTCACCCTGCTCCAAGACTTGCGTTCATTGAGTTACTGCCAGCAAAGCCCCAATTTTGGGCACAAAGACATTTTCACCCTGTATAGAAGCTACTTAAAACGGAGAGTTCAAACTAGCTGATTAACACATTATAAATATATAATTACTATTGGTGAATGCAGGACAAGAAAATCAACATGGTAAAGGATGAGGGAATGAGAAAAAAATCAGACTGGAAATTTAAACATAATGCAGGTTTACAATGTGCTGATGGACTTTACTCATTCAAATTCTTTATGGGTTTTTATTGAAGAAGTCACTTTTATGCAAACTCCAGCTGAAAAAGAACTTTAGAATCCACATAACAATAATTATTTTTCTTTTCTGTACAAGAAGATGCATTTTCCTTAGTAAATATGGGACAATGACAACTAATTAAAAAATTGATTTTATCTGCTTCTTTCGCCATAACTGAAGATAGGTTGGTTGAATGTAGGTTGAAAGGTCTCAATTTAACTGAACACTTACATGCCAGATTTTTAATTAGTTAGATTGATGTGTTAAGTCTTCAACAATTCCACTCCAGAAGGCTTGGAAGCCCGTCTTTAGTTTCTTGGAGGAGAAAGACTTTGGCTTCTTAACCAGGATTTGAGATAACAGATGAACTGGAGATACCTTGCGTAAAATTTGATGGACCATTACTGCTAAAGGTATGTACGCAGAAGGTGTAAATTACAGGAAAGAGCACACACACCATCAAGATGACTAATGAGTGTATTGTTCAAGAGTGAGAAAGTCAATGAAGTAAGGCACATTCTTTTAGCTCTTCCTTGCTACAAGTCTGTCACATGCAAACAAGGAAGAATAAGAGAAAACAGTGTAATAACAAGGCTAACAATCATAAAACGTTCAGTTAGGTTGTACCACTTCCTTAACTCATTGAAAAAGATTCTCATATAAAATACATTTCGTTGCAAAAATACAGTCTCACTTATTTTGTATAGCAGTCTGTAAAAGTCACTTAAAAGGATATTTCAGTCTTGTCCAATAACTATGGTGATAATTGACAAAAAGAATCTTCTCTCAAAAATTAGAATGAGGTTTTATTTTCCATTGGTTTTAAACCACATCAGTCCTCTCACTGTTGTGCAAGCTGCAACAACTCAAAACTAAAATTGGCAAGACCCTTAATGCTGGTTACTGGGAAACCTGAGTTTGAAAAAAAAGTGTGCTGTATCTTGGTGAATTTGGCAACTTGACTTTGGAGTTGGTACTGACTATGCTACACCAATGTATCAGCAGCCAATATCTTTGGCATGGGATGAAACTAAAATAAAAGCAGTTCAGCACTCCATATTTTAAATGATGAAACCTATGAGAGTCCCTAAATACAACTCTAATTGAGATTAGACACACTCATGAGGTTTGTGTGAATTCACCACTAAATACTTTAAAATCCTCTTCTCCTTCAAACAGTATGATCAGTGTAGCAACTTGAGCTAAAGTTAACAATTCCATATACTGGTTGATGCATAAGTTATTTATCAATCATTAGCTTTCTTTTCAGATATCTTTTAACATTTTTTCCAACTTTGTACATCTACACATTTTAATGTATGCAAATGCTACTGTTTTGCATTTGATCACAATCAATTAAGTTGTTTCTTGAGTAGATAATGAAAGTGACAACTGGCTCAATTGCTATTACTACCATTAGACCTTCCAACATGAATATCTTTTCAAAATTAGCTTTTGTTTCCTATCAATCAACTCTTATTGATCCAATGCTTCCACTCTTGCCTTCATAATCTATGTTTCATGAAACATTTTGTTTAGTCCACATAAGTATTTATTGCTTTTTCCCCCTTAAAGAGCTAGCTTACCTCAACATGTTTGTTTTCATTATTTTTTGACATATTACTTTGAATTGTATCTATTTTTACAATATTATTAAATATTTTTGCTGCCATAGCTTTCTGAAAGTAACCAAGTTTTCTTACATTTAGAACTTGTGATGGAATCTTACAAGGACCTGAGCAATGAGGGCTACTGTAAGATTTATGTCAGAATTGCACAAGAAGTCCAGTGAGGCCTATCTTTGCATTGGGAAGAATACAGTGCGATGTATGGGCCCAACACTGCTATTTTGAATTTAAACAAAGGCAATTAAGAGGACATGAAAGCAGGGCTGGTGAAAATAAACTGGAAACTTAGATTAAGGGATGGGTCAATAGAGATGCAGTGGCAAACATTTTAGAAGTTATTCTAGCAAGTGTAAAACAGATACAATTTTTTTTCATTTGTTGTAATGTAAAGGATTGAATGGCCGTCTGTGGTTAACTAGGAAAGTCGAAGATAGTATCAGCCACAGAAAAGACTTAATTGTGCAAAAATAGATTGCAGTTCAGAAGATTGGACATAATTTTAAAAACAGCAACAAATTACTAAAAGATTAATAAGAATGGAAAGATTAGAGTTAGCCAAAAATATAAAATCAGGAAACGTTTCTTCAGACATTTAAGAAAGGAAAGAGCTAATAAACTATGTTGGTCCATAGAAAATGAAACTGAGGAATTAGCATTACAGGATAAAGATTTCGCAGGTGAATTGAACGGATATTTTTCCCAGGTCTTCACACAAGTAACATCCCGAAAATATACATAAACCAGGAATTGAAAGGAAGGGAGGAATTCAAAAACATTCAATTATGAGGAAAGTAGTCTCGAGTAAATTGTTCGAACTGCAAGCTGACAATTCCCCAGCTCCTGATGGATTTCATTCCATTGTCTTAACAGAAGTAGCTAGTGAGATTAGTTTTAAATTGTTTTAATTTACAAAAACTCATTAACTTCAATGAAAATAGTAATGTAATTCATTCATTCAAAAAGGGAGACAGGCAGAAATCAGGAAACTACAGGTTAGTTAGCTTAATACTGTAATAGGGAAAATGTTAGAAGTTACTATTAAAGACATTGTAACAGACCACTTAGATAAATTCAAGGTAATCATGTAGAGCCAACATGGTTATGTCAAAGGGAAATCATGTTTTACTAAATTATCACAGTCCTTTGAAGAGGTCATTTGTGCTGTGAGTAAAGGGGAACCAAGAGATGTATTGTACTTAGATTTCCAGAAAGCCTTTGAAAGGTGTCACAACAAAGATTATCGCAGAAAATAAAAGCTCATGGCATTGGGCCTGTATCCTTTGGAGATTAGAAATTGGCATGGATAGAAGATAGCAAAAATATTTAATAATATTTTAAAAATAGGTACAATTCTAAGCAACATGTCTTGCTAACACGAAACAGAATAGGAATAAATGGATCATTTTCAGGTTGGCAGGATGTCATAAGTGATATGTCATGTGGGTTAGTGCTGGGGACTCAACTCTTTACACTTTATATAAATGATTTGGATGAAGGGACGACATTAAGATAGGTAGGAAGTTGAGTTGTGAAGAGGACATAAGGAGCCTAAAGGGGTATAATATACATATAGGTTAAGTGGGTAAAGATCTGGAAATTGGAGTATAATCTAGAAAGTGTGAAACTGTCCATTTTGACAGAAGGAATTAAAAAAAAGTATATGATTGAAATGGTGATGTTGCAATGCAGTCTGGGTTGCTGTCATGCATGAATCACAGAAGGTTAGTCAGCAAGTAATTGGGAAAACTTATAGAATGTTCTGTTTTATTGTGAGGAGAATTGAATACAAGTGTGGGGAGGTTATGCTTCAATTATACAGGGCATTGGTGGGAATGCATCATGCGTATTGTGTACAGGACTGGTCGCCATACTTACAGAAGGATGTTAATGTTTTGGAAGCAGTTCAGAGAAGCTTTACTAGATTAGTACCTGAAATAAGTGGATTGTCTTATGAGGAAAGAATAGACAGGCTCAGTCTGTATACTTTGGAGATTAGAAGACTCTGGTGACTTTTTTGAAACATGTAGGATCCTGAAGGGATTTGGCTGGGTGGATGAGGAGATGATGTTTCCTCTTGTGAGGCAATCTAGAGCTTGGTGGTCATTGTTTAAAAATAAGGGGTTGCCCATTTAAGACAGAGATTAATTTTTTTTCTCTGGGGCTGTGAGTCTCAGAAATTTCCTTCCACAAAAGGCAGTGGATGCAGAATCATGAAGTATTTTTAAAGCAGAGGTAAATAGATTCTTGTTTACCAAGATGTGAAAGATTACCAGTGGTCTGCAAGAATGTGGAATTGAGACTAAAATCAGATCAATCTTGATCTTATCGAATAGTAGAGTAGACTCAAAAGCCGAATGGCCTATGCCTGCTCCTTGTTTGCTCACTTACTCGGGTGGAGAAGGTCATTGAACTTTTTCTCTCACATTTTGTGTATTTCTTCAAACAGCTGAGACTGTTCTGACCTGGGTGGCAAACTAAGGCCTGATGCTGAAGGTTCCATATATAGGATATACAGGTATATCTAATTTACCAATCCCTCTGAAAATGGGCTGAGGGACCTCATAAGATCATTGGGAGGCGAGTCTCCACTATAACGTCTGCAAATATTGTCAATTGCAGGGGCAGTTGTGTTGCTGCCTTCAACTGGACGTGGGCAGCTAATTATTTTAAACTAATTGACCAATTAGCAACCAATTCCTACCATCCCCTAAAGCATTTTCCTAGTGTTGTATATTCTGAAGCAGACTTTTGACAGGTGCCTGAGGAAAGTCTGTCTTTAATGACCAACACATTTTCCATAGAGGGGTTATCTGGAGCAATGATCTCCCTTGCAGCTCCACCAGCGGGATCAGTCTTTAATTACTGGGACCTGCCTACCTGGCCCCAGCATGTTAACTAAAATGTCCCATCTGACCTTCGAAGGCACCACAATGTGGATGCTCCTCTCTCTGTACCCTTAGCAGCGACCACCTCCACTGGTGCTACTGTCAAAATTGCTGTGTTGCTGATAGTTCTGAGGTTTAGGCTGACTTGATTAGTTGTACCGTGGTTTGGAACACCTTTTTATTGTCTGTTACCAGCAAATTCCTGCCCAGTGTTCTGCCATCGTTTCACACTGTCTCAGGATCTGCTTTCTGCCCAGGTGGCAGGACTTGACCCTTTTTTAATCTGTAGAGAAGTTTCAGCATTGAACTTTTATTCTTTACTCAGAATGTTTTACACTCTTTGCTTTATCAACCAAATAAGCTGGTGATGATAAGCATACACTGGATTATCCGACATTCAATTAAATGGCAAGTGGAGGGTTAACAAGTGGATGACTTTTAATGAGATGGATGACTTCTCATTTTTACCTTTTTTTGTACTTCAATTATTGTCAATTCCCATTTGCCCACATAACAGTCAATGTTTCTCCTGGAGCAAAGGGCTTTGAAATCATTCAATGTGAAAGGTACATGAGATTGCAGAATTCTGCCGATGAGCTCGTTCATAAATGTACAGTTTGGTTTTGAACTGAGCCATTCAGTCTGGGAAAGACTCATATTCAATGTCTTGTATTTGAGTTTACAGGTTCTGACAGTGATGTCAACAACAGCACTGACTTCTCTAAGTTCATACGTGATGATTAGTGAGACCTCATACAGTGGTGAAATCAGGACTTGAAAGGAAACAAAATTTTTTGCAGTTATTGTTATTGAATGTGTACATTTGTTTCAAAAATTTATTTGTCATATACTTTATGGAACACTGTAGCATGGAGAGAGAATGCAGTGACTCAGCACGTGAATTTGTGTCAGCTTCTATTAGTGGGAGAATTTGCATCAATGCAAAACCATTCCGTCAGGTGGTTCTGGTTTCTCCTGGCACTACTGTAGCAATCTCTATCTGAGTGAGTTCAGGGAACTCCAAATATTAGATTATATCCAATTGCGAAGTTCTTTCAATCACTGACTCTTACTCAAGCCGAGGCAAATCGTTGAAAATAATCTTCATGGATCCTTATTTTTCTCCAAATGTTTGCCTAAAATAAGTCAAAGGTTTTTGTGTTTTCTTAGAACAATCACATTTTATTTCACATTGCCACTCCCCCGCATTTAATTTGAGTAATATTCAGCTTTCCTTTCACCTTTTATGAATTTTGTGAAATCTAAAACTCTTCAGTTGTTCAGCAAAGCCCTGAGTTCAGTGACTTCAGCCTGGATCTACATGTTTCTACTTTGCGTCTGAGTTGTCTCTAATAACATCATTTTGGAAAGCTAGGATTTTGGTGCTTAATAATCTTGAAGACAATGTGTGATAAATCCCGTATGTAAACTGGAACAGTAAATCCAAAATGTACTATTTAGGTTGCTGTGAGAGAGATCTATTGTGATCAAATGTGAACAGACATTTTTGCAGATGTGCTAAATGGTGGTGACCAAAATGTTAGGTCCACATTTATTTGAGAATAAGCAGTTTCCAGAATTTGTAATTATCAAGTGTATTTACAAAATGGTGTTTGGTTTGTTGACAGAAGCTAATGGGATTACGTGCATTATGTGGCAAAACACAATTTTTTATTATTAATGATATAGAAATCTTTCATTAGATCGTGGTATGTTTATTTTATAATGGGTGAATAGCTCAGGTACATTGGTGCTACCTCAATGTCACTGATTTGAGATTTTCAAGAATTATCTTCACCGCAGAGAATTGTTCACTTCCTTTGAAATAAATCAGAGATAATTAAATTTAGTCTAAATAGGGACTTACACCAAAATTAGTAGAAAATGATTAATCAAAAATATGAACCTAAAACTCCTTGCTAAATTAATTAGAAATCGTAGGCCAAATCTTCCTCTGCATACTTTTAAGGTTTACAAACTAGAAATTTGACCCATGTGTGACTGCACATGCCATTTTTGTCACTTCACATCAGGATCATGTTTCTAGTGCTTTAATGAGCTATGGTGGAGTGCATGAGGATTGTGGGAAGTTGGCGAGATAGAAAGGTTACATCTGTTCTTTAACACAACATTCCAGTTTCCAATACTATTTAAAGGGCCCTATGCCTCATCCTTAACCTCCCTCATCACTGTAATCACCCATCCACCTCTCACCTGCCTTCAGATCATCCACATTACTTCTAAGTTTCCATGTCCTCCATGTCTTGACACTGTCTTTCATTCTCATATGAATAAGCTGCCTACAGTGAAAATTCATTAACGCTTGAAACTCAGCCAAGCATTGATAATTTCTACAATTATCCAAACATTAAATTACCCTCTGGGAAGGTTAGGACAAAATAAACTCATTTCCATTTCAAGACAGAATGCCTGTCAAAAAATTAAGGCCAGAAGTCACACAAAACCAGGTTATAGTCCAACAGATTTATTTGAAATCACAAGCTTTCAGAACGCTGCTTTCATCAGATGACTTTGTCAGGTTGGACTATAACCTGGTGTCATGTGAGTTCTGACTTTGTCAACCCTAGTCTAACACCAGTAACTCCACATCATAACAATTTAAAGGGACAGATTGTTAGCTCCTTTTTTCCCTAAGTGTCAACAACAGTTTATTTTTTCTCTACCAAAGACTTTCATGTCAGTAGGAAGGATGATGCCAAAGGTTACAAGACATTTTGCAACATGCTACATTGCACTATCATGCTTTTTCCTTAGGAAAAACATTACTATACAGTGAACAAATACATAAGGCTGATTAATGTAAAAGTCAACTTTCCTATGGAGAGCAAATCTCTACAATGCGTCACTGAATTAAAGTGCCTATGCTGTACAATCTGGCATCTAATTTTGAATTTTAAGGTTTGAAAACAGTGTACATGTTACATATATTCTTGACCCCTCAGAAGGCTTTACATTTTCTTCAAAGCTCTTTAACCTGGAGTGCTTTTAATAGGCATCAAAAACCCCAGCGTGACCAGGTGAAATTAGTGTGTGAGAGGAAATCTGGTTCTTGTCACCTTGTTTACAATGAGATGCTTGACTTCAGTGGGTATGGATTTTACAATCTGTATAAGGGCCAGAGGGAAATGACGTGGAGTTGGGAAAGTATCTCCACTGCCAGCCAAAAATGTGCTTCCAGAACTAAGTGAATTAATTTAGATTTAACTTGTTTAAACTCATTTCATGTTTCTCATGTAAATAAACTGGAGGATTTTTAAAATTGCATTCATGGTTAAATTGGATTTACAAAGTCCATCATTGCAAAATTTGGATGCATAACATTTATTTTTGGCACTGGGGCAGAATTAAAGGTCCAAAATGGTATCTACAATACAGACATACAGTTCTCGTACAGGTGGCACTCTGTCATTTTTCTGAGTGCACTAGTGGACATGCAATGAGTAGCTGTGGGTGATTTGCAGAGTAGACAGACCCTGAGGTGAATAGGCGTGCAATCAATGCTTATGCCCTAGCTAATGCCCTGTTTTAATTGAGCATGCCCAAATAGGGCATGTGTTTAACTACAGGGACCATTTGCTTTCAACACAAGTAGCTCCATTTAAGAGGATAACCAAGTTTGTCTGATCACTCCTCACAGCTAATACTAATAGTTAATAGTCTCTCCATCATGAGGGCACAAAATATATGGCAAGCAGCAGACAAAGAGGACGAGAGCAGGCAACCTGACAAGCCAACAACTAGTTCCTGGGCAGCTATCCATGAACGATTTGCCTTCTCTCTGTTATGAATGAAAGAAGTGTTTGCTTGGACTTGGTGAAACCATTACAACAGAAATTTAAAAATCAAATCATACAGTATTGCATATATAAATGTCAACTATCCTGCATTTGTGAGCATGTAATGGGCAAGTTGGACAAAGGAAAGCTAGTCAATGTGATATATTTGGATTTCTAGAAGGCCTTTGACAAGATGCTACACGGGAGACTGCTAAATAGAATAAGAGTCCTTGGTGTTCGGGGCAAGGTAGTGGCATGGATAGAGGGTTGTCTGACTGGCAGAAGGCAAAGAATGGGGATAAAGGAGTCTTTTTTTTAATGGCAGCTGGTGACTAGTGAAGTTCAGTGTTAGGACCACAACTATTAATGTTCTCTATTAATGATGTGGATGAAGGAACTGAGGACATTGTTGCTAAATTGGCAATTGATACAAAGTTAGGTGGAGGGACAGATAATGTTGAAGAAGTGGGGAGTTGCAGAAGGAGTTGGACAAGCTGGGAGAGTAGGCAAAGTAGTGGCAGATGGAATATATGTGGAAAAATGTGAGGTTATGCACTTTGGTAGTAAGAATAGAGGCAGAGACTATTTTCCAAATGGGGGAAGGCTTTGGAAATTTGGATCACAAAGACACTTGGGAGTTCTGGTTTCGGATTCTCTTAAGATTAACATGCAGATTCAGTTGGTTGTTAGGAAAGCAAATGCAATGTTAACAATAATTTAAAGAGTGTGAGAATACAAAAGCAAAATGTATTGCTGAGGCTGTATAAAGCTCTGGTCAAGCATTTGGAATATTGCAAGTAGTTTTGGGGCCTCTACCTAAGGATGAATGTGGTGGCATTGGAGGAAGTCCGAAGGAGGTTTACAAGAATGATCACAGGGAGGACGCTGGGTTTCTATTTGATACAGCTGGAAAGATAAGAAATGATCTCATTGAAACATATAGAATATTGTGAGGCCTGAATAGAATGGTTGTGGAAAAGATGTCTCCATTAGTAGGAGAGATTAGGATCTGAGGGCACAGCCTCAAAGTGTATTGAGGACCTTGTAGAACTGAGGTGAGGAGGAATTTCTTCTGCCAGAGGGTGGTAAATCTGTGAAAGTCATTGCTGCAGAAGTCAGTGGAGGCCAGGTCATTGAGTATATTTCAGAAAGTGATAAATTCATGATTAGATGAGGGATCAAGGGTTACAGGGAAAATGGGGCTGAGAACCATATCAGCCATGATTGAATAGCTTAGTTCTGTTCCTATATCTTAGGGTCTAATTCTCTTAGTGCTTGTTTTCCTCAAGTTTGTGTCTGTCTGCTGTTCCTACATACTACTATCTCTGTGGTTCCAGCAAAGCTGTTGATGCTACACTCTTTCAATGAGACAGACTGCATTGGAGGACAATCTTTCGCAGCTCTGGTCCTCAGGGACTTCGTTTAGACTGTGCAAATCAGTCTGGGATAACTGGCTGACAGCTTATGGGAAGGGAAATAAAGGAATGGCAATGTTAAGAGGACAAAACTGTCATTCTGAGAGCACAAAGCAGGTTAATCTTCCATCCCCGTAACAGCAATCATAGTATGTCTTTGGAAGAGAGAATGTTGCAACATTCTGAAACATCCATTTTTTTATTCTGGGATCTTTAGGCATGAATGCAGTAGTTACAGCTTGCATAACCTCACCCTGAACTCCTAGTGCCCCCACCCAGACATTGGGTTGTGCTGCCATAGAAACGGAGGTATCAGTTATCTGAAACTTCATCGTTGTTAGATCCACAATACTAATACTGCTGTTTCTATTTTGGCTATTGTGGACTCAAAGCTCTGTGACAAACCCTATGCAAAGTGGCTGCCTGAGTCCTTGATGGTCCTTGACATTTCACATAGATCTTCAGGCAGGCCGTCAATGTACCAAACATTTCACTGTGCATACCCATCAGCCTTCCTCTCTAGTCAGTCACATCAAAGACCTCAACTGAATCTCTTGTAGTAGAATCTATGAGCAACCTCAGTTTCTGGGTAGTTGGCACCATCCTGAGTCTGGCCACAGGTCTCTCATGCCTAGCGTCTTACTAATGATAGAACTTTTAAATATCTTCAAAATTATGAATGTTGTCAGTATGAGCAGGTGTTTGCAGATGTGAGATCAACACAGAGAGTGGTGCATGTATGGAATGAGCTGCCAGAGGATGTGGTGGAGGCTGGTACAATTATAAAATTAAAAGGTATGTGGGTGGGTATATGAATAGAAAGGGTTTAGAGTGATATGGGCCAAGTGCTGGCAAATGGGACTAGGTTAGTTTAAGCTATCTAGTCAACATGGATGGGTTGGACAGAAGAGTCTGCTTCTGTGTCTCTATGACTTTATGACTAAGTCATTGGTATTTCTTCAACATCAATGTCTTCTTGTTCTTCCCACTCATCTTCTTTCCGTGGCAGGCTGACCAACTTGCACATTTTTGGCAATGTGCAAGTAGAAAAGTATGAAAAGAGAGGGAGAAAATATGAGGCTTATGTTTGTGCCATCTTCAACTTCTAAATTGGAAGAAATTGTCGGATGAAGGAGAGTAAGGTATAAAAGAAAGGGTTGGATATAAGCATTTTTATCCTCTATCTCACCCTGCTACTGACTTCAGCCTCAGCAATGGGCATATGAATGATTGAAAGCACCTTCTCTTCCAATAAAAGATGAGAAAATGCAACTATGCCTACTCCCTCCCAGGTAGCACCTATTGCTTTTGCTTATGCGCCACCTTGTCTATCAGATTGTTTGGTACAGTCTGTATGAAGTAGCTGTGATGATTAAAAGGCTAGCAGGGTGTAAAACTGCAAAACACAGCAACACTGGGTGCAGCAAGCTGAGATTAAGCTTGTATATTAAGTATGAATCCTGACTGCTGGGATGAGGAACCAGGGTTTATGCCAATTTCAGCCAGAGAATACAGGAGAACAATGCTGAAGATAAGGCCTAAAAGTTTTCTTGTTGGGCCAAGCTGAGTACTCTTCATCATCCTGGGTCAGAAGTAATCATAAGGAATCGTAAAACAAGGTTTGAAAAAAAATGTGCTTGGATAAATTGTTTATCTTGATACAGTGGTTTTGATCTTTCCTGAGCCAGAAGGTTGAGGACTCAAATCCCACTTGAGTATATAATCCAGGCTGTTACAAGATTTAAGGAGTGCTGTATGGTTAGAAGTGCCATTGTTATGCTGATGTCCCATCTGTCCTCTCAGATGGCTGGCAAAGAATCCACAATGCTTTTCAAAGAGGAGAAGAGTCCTCCTTGGTGTGTTGGCTAATATTTATCCTTCAACCAACATCCAAAAACTAATTATCTGCTTATTATCCTCTTGCTGTTTGTGAGAACTTGCTTTGCTAGGACTCGGTGTCACATTTCAGCCACTAACATAGTGTCTACTCTTTTAACATACTTTCTTGGTTATAAAGTACCTTAAAACTTCCTGGCTCAGTCATGAAAGCTGCCACACAAATGCAAGTCTTCCTTCTTACGTGGATGTTCCGTGGCTCAGTGATGGTTGCCACCAGCCTGTATAGGTGACTGTATGATATGGGATCTACAAACCTAACAGTCCAAATTGCATTGTGGCACTGATAACTTCAAAGGGAGTGATTTACCTATGTTAGTTTACTTCAATGCTGCTGAAATCCAGACAAAGAAAAAGAGATGTGTAGGGAATATGTTGGGATTGCTGGGTGTTCTTTCCTATCATTGTAATTACACATCTGCCCCTTTTGCACCTGTCATTGGGGCTGAAATATAATCTGTTCTTTGACAAAATGCCTTTGATGTGTACCTTACAAATGACTTAATTTGTTTTTAATTTTAATATGTTTACTTAGAATGTTTTGGATGGCTGCAATAAGTAAAAGAAAATTAATCTAAATCCAAGGATTTGATGTGTGCCTATGAAAACTAACAAAACAATACAAGCTCTTCTATATTACTGATTGCTTCATCTTAAATTTGAATTTAAGTGTTTCAAGTACCGCATTGAACTGGAGCAAGTACAGAAACTTCCCATTTAACTTGCCTTACTAGCCTGTTTTGAAATTGATTACTTTTCAAATCTTCTGTCTATTTTCACTTGCAAATACCTTTTGTTCCTTTCTCTGTGTTCTATACGGAATGCTCGGATGAGCACTCAGGAGACGTGCTTGAGCAGTGCAGGAAGGAACCTTGATAAACACATTTGCCTCCGAGTCACAGATGAGCAAGTTTACTCATTTTAGAAGGAACCAAAATGCTAACATCAGTGAAAACTGGAGTATACATGTTTAAGTTCTAATCAGGAGTCTCTGACAATGTCCAAGAAGCCTTCTCACTATCTAATTTCGAAAAACATCATGAGGATGTGAAATTTATACAAGGTATTTAGATAGCTTTTACACGATTACAGTAGAACCAAGAATAGTGAGAAATTCAAGCAGGAGATATTGTGTATCGTAACAGGCTAATGCTCCAACAATTGGAAATACTATCTAAAGGGTTAAAAGGTCAGATGTCTTATCCTTATTGTGTCATGTGTTAAACAGGTGATTAATTACTGTCAGTTATGAGGTGACAAAGTTGACTTTACAGCAGGGAGGCTGGAGCTTTTCCTGAAAACATGTGACCCTCTTTTCTGATGGCTGTAAGTGAATAGTGCTACTTAATGTGCGGGTAAACAGTGAGGAAGGAGATCCAAGCACTCAGTGGCAAGCAACAAATCAAGTAACTTTATCACTTGATAAGGTGAGAAAATGAGCCTGACACAGGAAACAGCAACATTAGGTAATTAGATCTGCAATCTTTTAACCCTTTAGGTTATAACTTCTGGGTTTCTGTCTACTGACCATAACTGTGCTACTGCAGCGGGAAATTGAACAGGTATGTCTCCAAATACAAATAAATCTCTTCATGAAAATTCTGCAAGATGTTTCATAAAATGTAAAATAAACCTACATAGTATATACACAACCATAATACATATTCTGGGGCGGATCATTAAAATAAATCCCAGGTTAACCCAACAAAAGGATTTCAATGCAATATATGAAATAGCAATTAAGTGTCTTATTAAGATAATGGAAATTATTCTCATTCTCAAAAAAGGTAAAGACTGTTGTGTCTGTCCAATAAAAATTACTTCACACTTTGCTGTCTGATAGATAATTGTGGTCATTCCAAAACCAATCTGATGAATTGCCATAACCCAGTTACATAGCACAGAAATGTAACCAGATAACACACACAAATTGGAAGCTAATCCTCAATTCTGCACCCCCTTCAATCAATTTGGTAGAATACTGCAGAGTTGTATAGTTATTTCCTATTTGGAATTTCACTGCAATTGCAAAACTGTTAGAGAATTACCAAGGGGCATGTTAAGCATAATCATGCTCTACATCAAATCCAGCATTTGTTCTCTATTCATACATTGATTTATTTTGATCCTAATAGGCCAACAGAGACTAACGTTGATGCCAGTCTAGTGGGTTTACCAGTGATCCTTATATGAAAAGACGATCTTGTTGTAAGTAGACGTATTCACTAGTTCCACAGAGAATTGATTGAAATGGATTCTATAACAATTCTTTAGTGGACAATTTACATGTTTACATTTGTCATGCCTTTGATTGCAAGGTTGTGCAAGTCCCACCCTTGTACCACTCATTAACCATTATTTGGATCAAATGCCCTTGTTGATTTTTACATGATGCTCACCCTAAATGTTGCCTTAGTTGCTGTTTATATGGAGCTGAGGAATTAATTTACTTTGTAACTCAATATTCTGCACTCAGTTCAATCACTCAAGCTGATATAAAGCAAACAACACAAATATATAACAATGTATGCAAGTGGGTTTACAACTTCCAGTGTCCGGATCAAGAGAGGCCAGATGTGACAGAACCGTTAGTATTCAATGGGAGTCCTGATGCACTGAGCCTGTAGGAACTGGCTGAGAAGTTTCAACTTCTGATGGGCAAATAATCTACTCCCTGGGACACTGGATAGATACACAGGAAATCTTGGACAGAGTGAACTCAAGTCTAATACCTGGGTACCTACAGGGCTGCTCCCTATACCTAGGACAGTTTAAACAGATTGAAATCGAGTCTAATATCTGGGTAACCACAGAACAGACCTCAATACAATATCTGGCACTTGTCAGCACCTATATCAGGTGCTGATTATTTTATTAAATGGAAGGAGGTGATAGAACAGTGGTAATGCCACTGGATTAGTAATCCAGAGTCCCAGTCTAATGTCTAGGGGCATGAGTTTTAATCCCATTATGGCAGAAAATGAAATTTGAATTCAATATTTACAAAAAAATTAAAAATCTGAAATAAGAAGACCATGTAACCACTGTAAATTGTTTCAAAGATCCAGCTGGTTCAATAGTCCCACTTTAGGGAATGAAATCTGCCATCCTTACCTGGACTGGCCTACATATGAATCCAAACACACAGCATGTTTTTAACTCTGGATGGGCAACGACTACTGAACTGGCCAGCAACATCCACATCCCATGAACAAGTTTTTCAAAATTAATTACTTTTACTCCCACCATCTCATCCTAACTATCCATGTTCATCACTCGAATAATATCCTGACCACCAGAACAATACTGCCCCAACCATCCAATTTACTGCCCTGACTATCTGAACACTTTCTGACAACCTGACTACCACTGACCACCCCCAACCTAATTTCCAGTTAACCGACTGGGTGCCTGTGTGGAATGAGCTGCAGAGGAAGTGGTGGGGGCTGGTACAATTACAACAGTTAAAAGGCATCTGGATGGATATATGAATAGGAAGGGTTTAGAGGGATATGGGCCAGATACTGGCAAATGGGACTAGATTTATCTGGGATATCTGGTCGGCATGGATGAGTTGAACCGAAGTGTATGTTTCCGCGCTGAACATCTCTATGACTCAGTAACTGACTATTCCCCTAATGTCTGGCCTGATTACCTCTGATCACTAATTCCCCCCTTATCAAATTCCTGATAGGCATTGCTATCACCTCACCTATTTACCACTACCTCCCTCAACTTCCATTCATAACCACTTATCACCTCACCCTTACCCATTCTGTCTAATATACTCTTCAATCCTCCACTTGTTTATCCATCTCACATGTCAATTAATCTCTCCACTGTCCATTTACTGAGCATATTACCCAATTGCTCACCTTTCCATCTCACCCCTAAAGACTTACCCACCATATCCCCTATCCAGGCCCACTCTATCCAACTACCTATTACAATCACTCACCCATTCCCTAACATGCAAAATTTACATTTAAACAAGCCATATGTCAGAGAATGCCATTAAGGGCCTGAAACTGAGGGCTGGTGGGGGGTGGGTGGGGTGTTGTTTTGCATTTCTGTCAAAATTGAGTTTGGAAGACCCAATGCACAGTTATGTCCAGTTACGAGATCTTATGGATGCAGTGCCACTGTTGGAATGTCTGGGTCATAGAGTTTCTACTCACTTTAAAAATATTAAGTTGAAGACCATTAGAAATGATCATGAATTGGTGATGCAGATTATATGATTCCATGTCACATAGATATATTCCTTACAATGGAGGAACAAAGAAGTTACAGCTTTCCTGACAAAAAAAATTGTAAAGTAAATACAGCACCTAGCACTTCCTGTACTACAGCAGGCTTGGATCATTTCACTGAATTTCATTCATTATCTTTGGTCCTCATCACAAATTCCACTCTCTAACAATTAATTTCATCCCTCTTCCCAACAACTTTGTTAGGCAATAACATAAAACAAAGTACTGCAGATAATAAAACATTTATTTTGTATTTAAGTTATGGTAAAACTGTACATTTGTTTCTACAAAAGGTGAAGTAAGCTGTTTTTCATGGTATAAAGCTCAGAAGGATAACATTAAGCATTTTTCAAGGATTCAATAAAAGTCAGAAGGAATTTTGGTTTCTGCTCAAATTTGGTGCAGTTAGCCTGTTAGCTTTGAAGTTTGTCTGAAACCATTTTCAGGTCAAATCTCTTTGAAATGCTGCTGCATATCCCCAAATGGAGCCCATCGGTGGTGTGAAAGTAGGAATGGGACTGGCTCTTAGTCTGAGTTGGTCAACAGGTTGGGGTTCAACGTGGTGAGGAGAAAATAGAAAAACTAGAGAGTTCATTTCCAAGAAGAAGATTAATAACGATTGCAATATTTTTTGTGGAGCCAGTGGTTGCCCTTCTGTTCTTCCTGAGCCCAGAAAAAGAAAATGCGTAGCGTTTTTGTAGAGTTGCGACAAGCTCTCCTTTTTAAGGACAACTATATAGGCCTCTCGCTAACTGGTATAAATACCATGTGACATAAAAGCTCTCCCCGGGTGAGCTTCAAAATGGAATAAAATCCTAATTGGGAATTTGAACAGCTTTGTGTTTGAAAACGTGCTGTTTGTGGAGTTACAGGCCCACCTGAAAATTGAATTGTGAACTTTGACTACCTTTGCGGGTTATTGAAAAGCTTCTACCATCACCCCCAGATAGTCAACTGCTAGGTTCTGTTTTTCAAGTAAGAATGTTAAAAAATCTAAACCTAAAATTTAAAAACTGACAGTAATATGAAGGGATTGAATGCAAAGCTATTAATGATTACCAATTAAGATTTTCAAATCAGCTATTAGCTACAGGCTGTGTGTAAAGAATAATTGACTGCGTCTGTAATTTTAAACATTGACTTACACTCATGTAATGTCTCCAATGTAGCAGAATGTCTGAAAACATTTTTCAGAGGAGAATGAAGAGGGGGAGGGAATAAACTATAGATAGGGCAAGAGTTTCATCAGCTATAGGGAGAAGCTAAATAGGTTGGGTCTGTTTTCCCTGGAGTGTTGGAGGCTGAGGGATGACTTTCTAATGGTTTACAAAATCATGAGGGGCATAAATAGACTAAGTATTTTCCCAGGGGTAAGGGAGTCCAGAATTAGAGAGCATAGATTTAGGGTGAGAGGGGAAAGATTTAAAAGGGATCTATAGGGCATTTTTTCCATGCAGAAGGTGGTACATCTATGGGATGAGCTGCCAGAGGAATTGGTGGAGACTGGTACAATTACAACATTTGAAAAAGCATTTGGATGGGTATATGAATGGAAGGCATTTAGAGGGATTTGGGCCAAATGCTGGCAAATGGGACCAGATTAATTTAGGATATCTGGTCAGCATGGACAATTTGAACTTGAAAGGTCTGTTTATGTGCTGTACATCTCTATGAATCTATGAGCTGGGTGCTGGCGGGTGGGACTAGATAAGGTTGGGATATCTTGTCGGCATGGATGGGTTGGACTGAGGGGTCTGTTTCCTTGCTCTACATTTCTATAACTATCTATGACTATGACCTGTCAAGCAGCGAGATAGTGGTCGAGTGAGGGAACTGTGGGTTACTAAAGGGGGCGGCATGGTGGCTCAGTGGTTAGCACTGTTGTCTCACAGTACCAGGGATCAGAGTTCAATTCGCACCTTGGGCTACTGTCTATGTGGAGTTTGCACATTCTTCCTGGGTCTGCATGGGTTTCCTCTGGGTGCTCCGGTTTCCTCCCACAATCCACATATGTGCAGGTCAGACGAATTGACCATGCTAAATTACCCATAGTGTTAGGTGCATTAGTCAGGGGTCATGTAGGGTAGGGGATTGCGTCTGGGTGGGTTAGTCTTTGGAGGGTCGTTGTGGACTTGTTGGGCTGAAGGACCTGTTTCCAATCTGTAGGGAATCTAATCTAATCTAAAAAAAAGTGTTCAAAAGAATAGCTCTTTGAAAGGTGTTTTGGAAATGGAGAGAATTGTTGAGGAATACATGGGAATACAATTGCAGTATGTGACATCATAATGGTTGTGAATTCTGTCACTCATTACTGCAACAAAAGCAGCTGGTATTTTTATAGTTCCTTTAACATAGCAAAATATTCCATGATGCTAATGAGTCCTATTAGTAAACATGTTGACAACAGAATCACACATGGAAATATCAGGAGAAATTACTGAAAGCTTGCTATAAGAGACAGGTTTTATGGAGCATGTTAAAGGAAGCAGGGGTGGAGAGAGATGATTGGAGTGGGGGTGAACATTATTGCTCTGATCTGAAAGTATAGTAGGCGTAATAAGCGTGAGCTTGACCATTGTATTTGAAAACATTGCGAGGCAAGATGAAATGTGGCCACTGAGGGATTTGAAATCCAGTGCAGACAACAGGCAGTCACTCAGTTTGTTCATTGACTTAGAAATACAAACAATTTATCTTTCTATGATTCATAACTATACAGTGCATATTACAAACATAAAACATTATGGTGAGGTAAGTATTAATGATCATACAAAAATAAGGATGAAGGTTTGCAGATTATGGAAGATTATTTAATTATAATGATAAGGGACTGCTAAGTGAAATGTTACAAACTTTATTTCGATCAGCCATTCACATCTTAACTTGGTTGACTCACTTATAAGATCACTTATTATGTCATGTCATCTCAAAATGCTTCACACAACGTGTTACTTTAGATTTGCATTTACCTATAATGCAGAGAAAAATAAATACATACAACTGGAAAAATATCCAATGAGCATTTCTACACATGAGTGTTAAGTATGTTATGATCCCAGTTGAGATTATCAAATGTACATTGCTACCTGGATAGGGATCAATTACATTTTTTTAAAAGTAAATGAAGTTTGAAATCCTAGTTACATAACAGAATAAAGCCACAAAATTCCATTGTGTTTAAATAAACAACTTAAACTTTGCTTTACTTCTCTAACCTTGTATAGTAATCTTGTACATGTACAATTTAGCACCATGCTCTAACCATCTGAGCTAACTGACCTACAATTATATTGTACCAATCAGAATTAACATGAGGTAAATATAAAATTCACAAGCTATGGCTGATCATCCTCGAAGTACATCAAATAACACATGTGCCCAAGACACGTTCCATGGATTTCTCAACTACCCACCCAGATGTTAGTGACACTGTGGATCACCAAATCACATTCAAACTTCATCTCATAAATCTAATTCTTCACTTTCAGAGATCTACCTCAGGGCAGTCAGAGTCATGATCCTCTCCACTTGAGGGGTAAGAAGCCAAATGTCAGGCAGCCCTCCACATGTCTTGACCCTTCCTGCTCTACTTTTGAGCTGTTTTCCACCTGAAGTGAGAGAGAAAAGGCATTAAGGGAAATGAGAATGGGTGGCAGGGCTGTTATTTTTATGTAGGTAGGGAGGTGACCTGAGCAAGTGAGTAGATAGAGCTAGTGTTAGGATTAGTGTAGGGTTACTGTTAATGGGGATCAATGTGGGCAACAGTGAGTGAGTTATGAAACTCCAGGCAGTAGAGAGCGTAGTAGAGCATGAAACTTGGTTGGAGGTGGGTACCATAGCAGAGATGGAGTGACTTTAGGGTATCAGAGAGAAGATGTCGATACTTTTTCTGGTGGAGTGGAGAAGGTCATTGACCTTCTTAATGCAATGCTATGCATTCTTCCAGATGGCTGAGACTGCACTGACCTGGCAGACAACCTCAGACCAGGCTGACATGGTTTGGTGGCATGGCCTCCATCACCACTCCTGGAGGAAATGGGCATCCTCCGTCTGCAGCACCCTGTCCACAAAGTAGAGTGTCAATATTCCCTTGCCTGCCATGTTCAGTATAGGTGGTACGAACTGTGCAGTGCAGTTTTGAGTTGAAGTATTTGTGTAGGCGCAAGACTTTTAGAAATGGCGCTGGAGCTAGGAATGCTGGTCAAATCCAGTGTATCCCATTTATGGCAAATTGCTCTGCAATGTGGTGAGCGGTAGGATGGGGTTAGAATTGAGTAAGTGGGGCACCATAGGAATGCGGTAGGTGATTTATGAGGCATGTCTGGTAAGATGTGGCAAGATCTCACTGGACCGCGCAGTGAAAAGCACTTCAAGAAACTCCAAGGAATATGTAACATTTAGTCAATAGAAAATAGTTAGGATTTTAAAAGACCAATGTCCTGGTTTTACTCCACAAGGAAAATTATTGTAACTATAAAGTTTGTCACAAACTCATGATGTATAATCAATCAGTTGGTCTAATGTAGTGTAAACAAGACGTTTATCATGAGCTGCCTCACGCAAGCACCAGATGAAATTATAATCATGTACATGAAGTATAACTATAGCTGCGCTTGAGCATAAATGCTGATAAATTTCAATTGAACAAAACAGTTTATGATCATTCATTGAGTGCAGGTGTGATATCAGCCCTTTGGGGCTGGAAATCCATCTCAGAGAGCTGCTGGTCAATCAGAAACCACCCACTAGGAGTATGCCCACTGCCCGTTTCACACACAGAGTTTGTGGAGGTAAGCTGCGCTCGAACCAGGTGAGTCAGGGGAAACTGACAGGCTCCAAATGGGGATGTTGAGAGGAGTTAGGGTTTGAATGGACGTGGAGGAAAGAGAGCTTGTTGTGGTCAGGAATATAGCTTGAAGAGTCCTCTAATAAGGCCATTCATGAGGGATGGCCTGCCTGGCTGTCACCAGCTTGTGCAGGGAAAGCAGCCAGGCTGTGTGCTTGGTGTTGGTCTCTTCAACTAAAGACTATAGCCTGTGGCGATGTGATGAAGCTCTGGCATGGCATTAATTACCCACTAAAGGGCTTCCATTGGCCTGCTGGTGGGTGGGCTATTTGACACCACTCCCACCTCTGATATAAGACAGGGAGAGGTGAGTAAGGACTGGGCAGGCTACTTGCTGGATTTCATATTGTCCTCACCCTCAGGACAATTGACAGCATATAATTCAGCCTCAAATGGGTTAAAAAATACAAGATTTTAAAATGTGCCCAATAGCGTCCTTGCATTTAAAATTGCTTTGCTTTATGACTATCTTCAGAGGTAGTCTTCAGGGCAATCGTGATAATTCAGTCTGTGATCTGGGCGAGTTGTGAGCAGGGCTCTCTTTTGACGTGACTTTTTTAAAAAAACTGATACAAAAGATTGTGGAAATTCAACGTTTTGTGCTTTTTATTGCAAAGGAGACAATCTAATGGAAACTGCTACCCGTTGTGCCTGCTGTACATGCATGACGGGTAATGGCTTGAACAGTCTCAAAGAAAATATATAAATCACTGGAGCATTGGAATTTCCTTGCACTGCGTGTTACTTTGCTGTCTGTTATTTGCATCTACTTTAGGGTTAGGTGTAACCTATTGAAATTGAAAAACTTTTTCCTCTTTGGCTTGTTTTCATATTATGCAGGGGATAACCATCTTCATGGTTCTATGAGGAATTTCTGCCACTTACTGACATACTGGCTGACCAGGAATATCTCCCATCTACCATCTACTTTAGGGTGTTAGAAGAATTAGCAAATCGATTATCAACCTGCCTTGCTGCATTTTGCATGCTACTTCCATGGCCAACAAGTCCTGGAATGGGATTTGAATCTGGAACTCTGCACTCAGCGATCAGGCCCGACCCACTGAACCACAAGACTTCACTGAGGGAATGCTTGCGTGTAATCTGATATTGGAAAAGTGGACACTGCTTTGGCATAATCTACAGGAGACGTTTTGGCCCCTGGTGCACAGTGGCTCAGAAGTCACAAATGTAAACTTTAAAACTGCACATTAGCAGTTATGTTTATGACTTAATATTGTGGCTGTGGCTATCACTATTAAAGGCCTTTTACAAGCTAGCAGTTCTATGTCCAAATTACTCCCCCTATACAGATAGGCTGAGAGAACAGCTTGCCTCTGACTCAATGCCCAGTAACGAACACATGAGAAATCCTGTAAATGAGAGCTATATTGCTTTAATAACATCTGAATGTTTCCATTAAACCCAATTATAGAGTCATAGAGCCATAGACGTGTACAGCGCAGAAACAGACCCTTTGGTCCAACTCGTCCATGCCAACCAGATATTCTAATCTATTCTAGTCCCATTTGCCAGCACTTGGCCAATATCCTTCTAAACCCTTCCTATTTATGTACCCATCCAGATGCCTTTTAAATGCTGTAATTGTATCAGCCTCTAACACTTCCTCTGGCAGCTCAATCTATACATGCATCACCCTTGGCATGAAAAGGTTGACCCTTAAGTCCCTTTTATATTTTTCCCCACTCATCCTACACCTATGTCCTCTAGTTTGGACTCCCCCACCCTAGGGAAAACACCTTGCCTTTTAATCCTATCCATGCCCTTCATGATTTATAAGCCTCGATAAGGTCACCCCTCTAGCCTCCGACACTCCAAGGAAAACAGCCCCAGCCTATTCAGCCTCTTCTTTTGGCTCAAATCCTCAAAACCTGGCAACATCCTTGTAAATCTTTTCTGAACCCTTTCAAGTTTCACAACATCCTTCCAATGGGAAGGAGAGCTGAATTGCATGGAATATTCCAACAATGGTCTAGGCAACATTCTGTACAGCCGTCATGTGACCTCCCAACTCCTATATACAATACTCTGACCAATAAAGGAAAGCATACCAAACACCTTCTTCACTATCCTATCTACCTGTGACTCTACTTTCAAGGAACTATGAACTTGCATTCCAAGGTTTCTTTGTTTAGCAACACTCCCTAAGCCCTTACCATTAAGTGTATAAGTCCTGCCATGATTTGCTTTTCCAAAATGCAGCACCTTGCATTTATCTAAATTAAACTCCATCTGCCACTCCTCAGCCCATTGGTCCATCTGGTCAAGATCCCATTGTACTCTGAGGTAACCTTCTTAGCTGGCCACTACACTTCCAATTTAGGTGTCATCTGCAAATTTACTAACTATACCTCCTATGTTCACATCCAAATCATTCATATAAATGATGAAAGGTAGAGGACCCAGCACTGATCCTTTTGGCACTCGACTGGTCACAGGTCTCCAGTCTGAAAAGCAACTCCCCACCACCACTCTCTGTCTTCTACTTTGAGCCTTCAAGCTAGTTTTCCCTGTATTCCATGAAATCTAACCTTGCAAACCAGTCTCCTATGGGGAATCTTGTCAAACAGTTGCCACTCCAGAAGAATTTGAATGGTTGTTGATACCAGCAACAAGTTGTTTATCTTTTAGTATCACTGAAAAAAAAATCTGTTAGAATCTTTGACACAGAAATTGTTCCAGTTAGATGATTACTGACAGTTAACTGCCAAGCTTTATTTAAATTAGACAAGTTGATCATGATTAGTTAAGGCATTGTCCTGAGGAATGAACCAGAGAATGGATGTCACCTATTTTGTTAAGTGAAACAGGCAAAATGGGGGTAAAGGTGATTTCTGTCTGCAAAGAACAGGGTCCTGTGTATTAATATAGGTCATTTAGCTTTATGCACTAATGCACCATATTTCGAGCCTGACTGACAATCTTAAAATGGTTGTCAATGTAATACTTAGTACACTCAGAATGAGCCTTTCCTCAGCAATATTCTAATTTGTATTATTAAATGACTTATCTTTAAGATTTCTAAAGTTACTTGAAAATGGGAGGAGCTTAGGCTATAAAAGAAACATCAATTACAGTAACATGTGTGAGTGTGGTACATACTGAGCATGATGCTAATGCAGAGTAACAATTATAATTATTGTTTTGTAAGAATCCTGTGCAATATATATTAATTCTCAGGCTTTTAGTTCATATAGGAGGGTTGCTTGTTTTCAACAACTGATGCCAACATCTAGTTGTTGATTAAGTTTTTAATTAGAAATCAAAGTTTTAACTGTCAAAGATGGTGCATCATATTAAGAAACTGATTTATTACACTTAAAGGTGAGGGCTCTGATTTAAGAGGTTAACATCTAACAAAGTAAAATCTCAAACAGCAAGTGAGCTTACTCAGTTAAAGAACTGGAGATAATGACATTAGCAGTTAACCCAGTATATGATGCTATTTGTGCAATTTCCCAGAATTAATGAAAGCTTTGTCATGTTTGGTAGTAGAGAACTTGAGTAGTGTTTTAAAAAGCCTTTTCATTGAAGCATTTATATAATTGTTGGTTTTCCTCTTGAATTTATATCATTGTGAAATATCCTGATGAGTACAAGATGAAAAGCTTTGACAAAATATGTCTTTATCAGTAATACAGAAGCTTTATAATTAAAAGGTAGATCATTTGTATTTCTCCCTGGGAACAGGCTGTGTGTCACATTGCCATAGAGATGGGTGGAGTACGGTGAGATTCCTTTTTTGAGTATCTATAAATTCAATTAAGGGATTGGCAATAATCAAGATTGTTTGATTTGGGTTTTGTGCGGCTTGTCGGTCTTTGGCAGAAGTAGAGCCAAACCTACTCCTGTTCAATCATCCATGGTACAAACTGCAATTGGGAGCTGATGTACTGTACAAGACAAAGTTAGTAAAGGAAGTTTGGAAGATTTGTTTAGCTGAATGTTTCAAATTTGCAGTAGTTCTATTGGTGAAAGGCAACTAGCCTTGTGGCAGATGATGTTTGAAAATAATCAGCTTGGTTCGAATTTATATAATGGCAGCAGGTGATGTTTAAGCTACTATGCACAAATCACAAGGGGTGCAAGTTTGAGTTGTGGATTCCAGAGTCATGAGGATTTAAGGGAAGTTGTAGGCTTGTTTGGCCAAAAACACTAATGGAAGGACTTTAGAGCATAGAACAGTACAGCACAGAACAGGCCCTTCAGCCCACGATGTTGTGCCGACCACTGATCCTCATGTATGCACCCTCAAATTTCTGTGACCATATGCATGTCCAGTAGTCTCTTAAATGTCCCTAATGACCTTGCTTCCACAACTGCTGCTGGCAACGCATTCCATGCTCTCACAACTCTCTGTGTAAAGAACCCGCCTCTGACATGCCCTCTATAATTTCCTCCAGCCAGCTTAAAACTATGACCCCTCGTGTTAGTCATTTCTGTCCTGGGAAAAAGTCTCTGGCTATCGACTCTATCTATGCCTCTCACTATCTTGTATACCTCAATTAGGTCCCCTCTCCTCCTCCTTTTCTCCAATGAAAAAAAGTCCAAGCTCAGTCAACCTCTCTTCATAAGATAAGCCCTCCAGTCCAGGCAGCATCCTGGTAAAGCTCCTCTGAACCCTCTCCAAAGCATCCACATCTTTCCCACAATAGGGCGACCAGAACTGGACACAGTATTCCAAGTGCGGTCTAACCGAAGTTTTATAGAGCTGCAACAAGATCTCACAACTCTTAAACTCAATCCCCCGTTAATGAAAGCCAAAACATCATATACTTTCTTAACAACCGTGTCCACTTGGGTGGCCATTTTAAGGGATCTATGGACCTGCACACCAAGATCCCTCTGTTCCTCCACACTGCCAAGAATCCTATCCTTAATCCTGTACTCAGCTTTCAAATTCGACATTCCAAAATGCATCACCTCGCATTTATCCAGGTTGAACTCCATCTGCCACCTCTCAGCCCATCTCTGCATCCTGTCATTGTCCTGCTGCAGCCTACAACAGCCCTCTATACTGTCATTGACACCTCCAACCTTTGTGTCGTCTGCAAACTTGCTGACCCATCCTTCAATCCCCTCATCCAAGTCATTGATAAAAATTACAAACAGTAGAGGCCCAAGGATAGAGCCCTGTGGAACACCACTCACCACAGACTTCGAAGCAGAATATTTTCCTTCTACTACCACTCGCTGTCTTCTGTTGGCCAGCCAATTCTGTATCCAGACAGCTAAGTTCCCCGTATCCCATTTCTCCTGACCTTCTGAATGAGCCTACCATGGGGAACCTTATCAATGCCTTGCTGAAGTCCATATACATCACATCCACAGCTCAACCCTCATCAACTTTTCTAGTCACATCCTCAAAGAACTCGATAAGGCTTGTGAGGCATGACCTGCCCCTCACAAAGCCGTGTTGACTGCATTTAATCAAGTCATGCTATTCCAGATGGTCATAAATCCTATCTCACAGAATCCTTTCTAACACCTTGCAGACAACAGACCGTGAGACTTACTGGTCTGTAATTGCTGGGGATTTCCCTATTTCCTTTCTTAAAGAGAGGAATTACATTTGCCTCTCTCCAGTCCTCAGGTACGACTCCAGCGGAGAGCGAGGATGCAAAGATCTTTACAAGTGGCGAAGCAATTGCATTTCTCATTTCCCAAAGCAGCCGAGGACAAATCTGGTCCGGGCCTGGCGACTTGTCGATCTTAACGTTTGACAAAATTTTCAGCACATCACCTTCCTCTATCTCTATCCATTCCAGCATGCACACCTGCTCTTCAAAAGTTTCATTCATTACAAAGTTTGTTTCTTTCATAAAGACAGAAGCAAAAAAACTCATTTAGGGCTTCCCCTACCTCCTCAGACTCCACACACAAATTCCCTATGCTATCCCTGATCGGCCCTACTCTTTCTTTGACCATTCTCTTATTCCTCACATAAGTGTAAAATGCCTTTGTGTTCTCCCTAATCCGTTCTGCCAAGCCTTTCTCGTGCCCCCTCCTGGCTCTCCTCAGACCATTTTTGAGCTTCTTCCTCGCCTGCCTGTAATCCTTTAATGAAATGATGTACCATGTTGAATAGCTGGAACACTGAATAGAAATCAGGGTGAATTCTAAGGAATGGTGATGCATTTTATGTCATTCACAGGAAAAGTGAAGGACTCTGAAAGATTTTGTAAGATAACGTAACTCTTGAAATGGAATGTAGTACTGAGTTTGTAACACAAGCCTTTTAATGCGGCAGCTTAAAGGTTATCATACATGTTTTCCTAAATTATTTTTAACATACAACAAATTTGTTTTAAAAAAAATTGTTGCATGGTTCACTTGGTTAATTGTTGCATCTTCAGATTTCTTCTTTAAATGTTAATGAACCTTAACAGTATCAAAACATAATCAAAGACTTTCAAATAGACTTTGTTCAAATAACAATTTAAGTTTTATGTGGTTATCTAAGTAATACTGATGATTAGCTGGAATTAGTTTCTCATGAAAAAATGTAAGATGGTATAATAATGTTCTTCAAACCTTCAAGTTGATTTTTGTACTTTTCAAGTTGTTTTTGTGGTTGGAAAATAAAGGTTGAAGGAGCTGTAGGATTTGAATCTGTCTGCTTGAGAATAGATGGCCAAGCAAAGTGTGTCTCCCTGAAAGAAGAGAGTGCATTTGGAAGATTCCTGTTGCATTGAGAAAAGTGGTAATTATTGCACAGTGAGTGACTCTGAATGCAGGATGGATAGCGAGAGAACAATGGAAAATTTTAAGGCTGAAGTACTAGAAAAAGCAAACAGATAAAAGAAGACTTCTGAACTCTACCTCCAGTCTAGTCTGACCTTTTCTCTTACACTGTGGACCATTGTCTGTGTGTTGTTATACAGAGTAGAGTTAATGTGCCACACTTTCACTGGTAAAGATTTGATTTGTCACATATATGATTTCAATGTGATGTTCTAGAAAATAAAATGATGTTTCAAAGATTTGCATTATTGATGTATCTTGCAGATTTTGTAGCAGCGAAGGTTGATCTAGAATTAAAAATAGTTATATCTCAAGATATCCAAAACTGTTTCAGGAAACTGTTTATTTTTAAACTTCCTTGAGCAGACTGAAAAGTCAAACAGTTTTGCTCTTGTTACACTGCAGGTCAGTACTTCATGGTTCACTTATTTTTCTAGAATTAATATTTGTGAAAGTAATCAAATGCCTTCTGGTTCACATATACAGCTATTCAAGATTTAATTCAAATTAGCCTCTGGTTAGGAACAAGTGGATCATGTAAATTAATGCCATTTTATAGTTAAATTCAAATTTCACCAAGCGTTCTTCCTTGTGTAAGTATTAGATACCATTCCAGCTTTACTGCTGATCAAACTAACTAATCCAGAGATGCAATAACCCAAACTGTTTTTAGGTTTCCTACAAAACAGATTGCTCTGTTATGGCATGTCACCAATATAAATGAGCCAAGTTTGTACTGAATATTTTGGTTTCTAATTTAAGTTTGCTCTTCTGTCAGTATTGCACTGATAATAGAAGACAATTAAATTGAAGGAACTAATCTCTGACCAATGTGACATAAATTTAGCCCAGGTATGGCATAACTGAGAAACAATAATTGAGAATTCTTTTGAAATTTCTATTGCAAAGTGTTAGACTTAGAAAAATACTTGCCTATAGATTTAACTTCCATTGCCTAGCAACTCTGAGAACATGACATTAACAGATGGGAGTATGAAAGGGTTTACAGTGTAAAACTGAAACCCATGTTAAGGAAATTACTGCTGTCATAGTAAATGTGTGGTAAGTTTTGTTTTTTATGGTTATTTGTACCCAATGATTTTAATGAGGCCCTTGCAGCTAGTCTTGAAAGCCCATTTGCTAATCGCAGACATATAAAGCCTCTACTTTTTACATTATTCCACCTCTATTTGGGGGGGGGGGGGCGGTTGTGAGAGAAGCTTTTGCATATTCTTTTGCGACATAGCGGGTCATTTGAATCCTTGTGGTCCTGTTGTTTTGTCCAGGTTAAGGGTCCTGTGTTCAGCATTACAAGCCCTTCACCAGATCACCATTGCATTTAACATATACAGACCACCACCAGGTGTTTTACTGCCAGGCTCCATTAAACATGTTTTCATAACTTCAGGCCAAATGGTCCAAATGTTGCAAATGATTTTTACAGGTATCAAAAAGAAAATGGCAGCACCAGAAAAAAGATAGCTTGCTTGCCAGCCTGCCTACTTGACAAATTCAGACAGATACAATTTACCAAAATGGACCATCTGAAAACCAAACTTGTCCAAAAGTGAATTTTTTAGAATGTGTTGTGTGCCATTTTACTCAATTAAAATTAACTTGCAATCAATTTGCTACATGGAACCAGACATACTGCCTGTTTCACTTCTTGCATGCTGGTCTATTCCTTCATTCCAAATGGCCCTTGACCCCACCTGACCTAGATTGGCTGGTTTGGTGAGGTTGGCTGGGGGTGGGGGAGTGGTTAAGGAGGAGCAAGGGGTGGTCAAGAGCCCAATCTGAAATCCAGCAAAATCCAAAATCTATCATGGTTTCAGTGGTGAGGCTATTGATTTGAGAAAGTTTATCTGTGCCTTATAAGTTAAAAATGTTAAAGAGGTATTTGAATATTGTATAACATGTTTATATTTAATTTTATTTTATATATCTGAAATGATTACACACCAAACAACTATTTCAGGGAGATAGGATTTTGTGGTTTATCATTGGATTAGTAATCCAGAAGCACAATGCTCTAGTTCAAACCCCCTAAGCAGCTGAGAGAATTTAAATTCAATTCTTAATTATAAAAAGGCCTCAGTAATGGATACCATCAAAACATTGTTAATTGTTGTAAAACTACCTTTGGTTCAAGAATGCTCTTTAGGGAAAGAAATCTGCCATCCTTCCCTGATCTACCTACATTTGACTCAAGACCCATAGCATTGCAGTTGACTCTTAACTGCTGTCAGGAATGGTCTAGCAAGCCACTCACTTGTGCTAAACCATTACAAAGTCATAAAAGGAATGAAACTGGATGGTTTGCCTAGCATCAGGAGAAAGTGAGGGCTATAGATGCTGGTGATCAGAGTCAAAACGTATGGTGTTGAAAAAGCATAGTCAATCAGGCACCTTCTGAGGAGGAGGATTAGAATCGATGTTTTGAGCATAAGCTCTTCATCAAGAATGTAGGGGGCAGGGGGAGAGGTTATTAAGGGGGCTGAGAGATAAATGGGACTGGGGTGGGGCTGGGGGGAAGGTGGCTGGGAATGCGATAGGTAGGTGAAAGTGGGCGGGTGATGGTGATTGGTCAGTGTGGAGTAGATAGGTGGAAGAGAAGATGGACAGGTAGGACAGTTCAAGATGGCAGTGCCGAGTTGGAGGGTTGGGTCTGGGATAAGGTGAGGGGAGGGGAGATCAAGAAACTGGTGAAATCAACATTGATCACATGTGGTTGGATGTTCGTAAGGTGGAAGATGAGGTATTGGGTGGCTAGAATTTGGTGGTCGAGGAGGCCCAAGACCTGCATGCCCTTGGCAGAGTGGGAGGGGGAGTTGAAGTGTTCAGCCACAGGCCAGTGAGGTCGTTAGGTGCGTGGATCCTAGCCATGTTCTCTGAAGCGTTCTACAAGTTGTAATTCTGTCTCCTCATTGTAGAGGAGACCACATCGAGAGCAATAGATACAGTAGATGAGGTGTTTGGATGTGCAGGAAAATCTCTGCCGGATGTGGAAGGATCCTTTGGGGCCTTGGATGGAGGTGAGGGGGGGAGATGCAGGTGCAGGCTTTACACCTCTTATGCTGGCAAGGGAAGGTGCCGGGAGTGGAGGGTGTGTTGGTGGGGAGTGTAGACCTATTGAAGTCGCAGAGGGAGTGGAGTGGGGAGGGAAATATATCTCTGGTGGTGGGCTTAACTGTAGATGGTGGAAATGGCAGACGATAATGCATTATACTGAAATAGCAAAGTTAAACCCAGCTGTCGATTCTACAAAAGTGACTAAAAATTGGGGGTTTGTGTAAAAATAGAGAAAACTGTCCCTCAGATGAATCAAATAACAGTCTGACATCATACTCACCAGGTCATATATAATGTACCTGGATTTTCGGGTGGCCTGATAATCAGTCACGCAGCATAGATGGAGATGTTTATGAAAGGTTGTAAGGACAAGCCAGGGAACTATAGACCAGTGAGCGGGCAAGTTGTCGGAGGGAATCCTAAGGGACAGGATGTACATGTATTTGGAAAGGCAAGGACAGATTAGGGATAGTCAACATGGCTTTGTGCATGGGAAATCATGTCTCACAAACTTGATTGAGTTTTTTGAAGTAGTAACAAAGAGGATTGATGAGGGCAGAGCTGTAGGCATGATCTATATGGACTTCAGTGAGGCGAACGACAAGGTTCCCCATGGGAGACTGATTAGCAAGGTTAGATCTCACGGAATACAGGGAGAACTAGCCATTTGAATACAGAACTGGCTCAAAGATAGAAAACAGAGGGTAGTGATGGTGGATTGTTTTTCAGACTGGAGGCCTGTGACCAGTAGAGTGCCACAAGGATCGGTGCTGGCTCCTCTACTTTTCGTCATTTATATAAATGATTTGGATGCAAGCATTAGAGGTACAGTTAGTAAGTTTGCGGATGACACCAAAATTGGAGATGTAGTGGACAGCGAAGAAGGTTACCTCAGATTACAACAGGATCTTGACCAGTTGGGTCAATGGGCTGAGAAGTGGCAGATGGAGTTTAATTCAGATAAATGCGAGGTGCTGCATTTTGGGAAAGCAAATCTTAGCAGGACTTATACACTTAATGGTAAAGTCCTAGGGAGTGTTGTTGAACAAAGAGACCTTGGAATGCAGGTTCATAGCTCCTTGAAAGTGGATTTGCAGGTAGATAAGATAGTGAAGAAGGCTTTCTTTTCTTTTATTGGTCAGAGTATTGAGTACAGGAGTTGGGAGGCCTTGTTGTGGCTGTACAGGACATTGGTTAGGCCACTGTTGGAATATTGCGTGCAATTCTGGTCTCCTTCCTATCGGAAAGTTGTTGTGAAATTGAAAGGGTTCAGAAAAGATTTACAAGGATGTTGCCAGGGTTGGAGGATCTGAGCTACAGGGAGAGGCTGAACAGGCTGGGGCTGTTTTCCCTGGAGCGTCGGAGGTTGAGGGGTGACCTTATAGAGATTGACAAAATCATGAGGGGCATGGATTGGATAAATAGACAAAGCCTTTTCTCTGGGGTCGGGGAGTCCAGAACTAGAGGGCATAGATTTAGAGTGAGAAAGGAAAGATATAAAAGAGACCTAAGGGGCAACGTTTTCACTCAGAGGGTGGTACATGTGTGGAATGAGCTGCCAGAGGAAGTGGTGGAGGTTGGTACAATTGCAACATTTAAGAGACATTTGGATAGGTATATGAATAGGAAGGTTTTGGAGGGATATGGACCGAGTGCTGGCAAGTGGGACTAGATTGGTTGGGGTATCTGGTCAGCATGGACGGGTTGGACCGAAGGGTCTGTTTCCATGCTACACATAGAGTCATAGAGTCATAGAGATGTACAGCATGGAAACAGACCCTTGGGTCCAACCCGTCCATGCTGCACATCTCTATGACTCTATGACTCTATGTGTAACGGATCCTGTGGTAGCCCCATTATAGCAGATTCTGAGGAAATAGCCTGGGAAATTAAACACTCCACTGGATAATTGCCAATGCTTGGAACCCTCCAAAGATATCCATTTAAATCAGTGCATTTGGAGGCTTCTGTTGTAGTTAAAGTAAATAGTCACTCAGGGGAAAAAATTAGGTTATTAAAAGCATATGGGGAAGCAATGGCCTAGTGGTATTATCACTAGATTATTAATCCAGAAACTCAGCTAATGTTTTGGGAACCCTGGTTTGAATCACAGAAGATGGTGGAATTTGAATTCAATTTTAAAAAAAATCCAGAATTAAAAATCTACTGATGATATGAAACCACTGCTGATTGTCAGAAAATCCCATCTGTCCCACTAATGTCTTTCAGAGAGGAAGCTGGCTCCTCCCCTGGTCTGGCCTACATGTGACTGCAGACCCACAGCAATGTGGTTAACTCTGAACTGCTCTCTGAAATGGCACAGCAAGCCAATTCAGTGTAAGCTAGGGATGGGTAAAAAATGTTGGCCAGCCAACAAAGTCAATATCCCATGAGTGAATAAAAAAAGGTCTACTTCCTGATTAACTCTTCAATTGTTACCCTCAACATAGTGACCACACCCTGAACCCAACACCTCATCCAGATCCCTGGCATGCCCTGGACCCTGACCTGACACATCTCTCTGCCCTCAGGATACAACAAGACCTGCTACCTGACCCAACAGAGAACCGCCATCTACAGGATTCCATACACTTCACCCCCTGCCACACATTCCTCCCATCTCGCCCTGCTGCTGAACCTAACATTTCTCACCCTGTGACCCAACACACCCTGCCCCATTGACATCCTGTCCTCTCCATGGGACCTGACACCATCTCACCTATCTGTCATCCACCCTCCACCTTACCTTAAACACTCCCTCATTTGGCACTGACCCACTGCCCAACTGGCACATGCTTACCTAGCACTCTACCTACCTGGCACTCTGATACCTCATCCAGTACCTAACTGACACCCGAACATCACATTTATTTTATGTATTTATTCTTTCACAGGACCAGTCTGTGATGCTGAAAATTGAAATCCCAGAAAAAAAAGGCAACTGATGGCTGTGAAAAAGGCCACAGTTTCCCAACCCACAGTAGTTTTGCATGAAAGGGATCAGCCATATTTAAAGTGCAGTTCCACATTTCTGGAGGAGTTCTGATTGGAAGCCACCGTCAGAAATGTAGAGCTCTTAAATGTCAATTTGGGTGTGATTACCACACCTTGGAAAATCAACTCAACCTTCTGGCACCATCATCACCATCACCAGCTCTGGCGAGATCCTGTGCCATCAGCAGGAAAGGTCCACCTGGGATGGTAATGCAGTGATATATAGGGAGAGGGTTACACTGGGAACCTTAAACATTGACTCTAGTCCCCATGATGTTCACGACATCTGGGCAAACTTGGGTAAGGAAATCTGTTACTGACAACAACCTCTCGTCATTCCAGGCTAATGAATCAGTATTCCTCCATGTTGAACACTAATTGGAACAATTACTGATGGTAGGGAAAACATTGATCTAACTCTGGGTGAAGGACTTCATTGGCTATCATCAGGAGTGACTTGGTAGTCTCACCACTGACTGAGCTAGCCAAATGCCAAAGGATGGAGCTGCTCGACTGCGTCTACAACAGCTGGTGAGAGAACAAACAAAAAGGAAACACACTTGACTCTAAATTTTTTTTGTCACAGATGCACCTATCCATGACAATATTGTTAAAAGTGGCCATCTTTGTGGAGACAAAGTCTTATCTTCATGTTAAGCCTACCCTACCCTCCATCATATTATGCGGCACTTTCACTACACAAAATGGGTTAGATTTTGAATAGATCTAACATCTTGTGGCTGGCGAATCTAGAACTCAGGACACCTTGCCTGCATGAGTCCAGCTCACTACCATCTTCTCAACCGCAATTAGTTATAAGCAAAATGTGTTGGTGGAGCCTGCAACACTCAGTTCTCATGAAAGAATTAAAAGAACCTACTTAGGTTATCAATATTTGAATTTTGTTTTAAATTAACTCATGGGATTTGAGCATCACTGGCTAGACCAACATTTATTGCCATTTTTAATTGCCCTAACTACAGTTCAGAATGCAGCATGTCGCTGTGGAACTGGATTCGCATGTGGGCCAGTCCAGGTAAGGAAGGCAGAATTCACTAAAGGACATTAATGAACCATTTGGGTTTTTCCTGATAGTCAACAGTGGTTACATGGTCACCATTGTACTAGTCTTAAATTTCAGATTTTTATTACATATAAATTTCAACATCTGCCAATGTAGGATTTGAACCCATATTCTCAGACAGTAGCCTGGAGTTCTGGATTACTAGTGCAATGATTATTCCCACTACAAGTCTTCATAAGTTTAAAAAAATTACTCCTGACTTCACTTTCCTTTAAATCTTCCACTTCCCTCTTAATAAAAAGGTCTAACAATAGCTTTCAGATGCTATTTTAACATTGCATTCTAAGTGCTTCCATTGTAAGAAGTTGTGTTTGTAAATGATTTTTCCATATTCAGAAAACACTATATTCTATTGGAATATTACTATTTTCCTCAACAGCTTGTGGTACATCTCTCAACCTGTTCTTAACTAGATCTTCATCCAGGGTTTCTTTTTCTTCATGGATTTCTGTTAAATGTTCTCCTTTCTATTTCTCTCTTGATACTCTTTGCTGGAGTTCTACTCCCTTGTTGATAATTAACATCTCTTACCTTACTTAATTGGTTATTATTTATGTATGAGCCCTATGAATGAGTATTGGTAAACCATTTGACTGGGTTGAAAATGGATATTTCATCCAAATCTAGTACTCTCACTGAACTGGAGCTATTTGCAAGAAGTTCACAGAACAGCACCATACCCTCTCACATTCAGAATTGAATTCAGCAATTTCAGAACATATTGATTAATCACAATTTTCTTTTGATAATTCTTGCTGATACTTATTCTACTTTTGCCATTTTTGATTCTCTTGACCCACCATCTTGTTTCTTCACTTTCCCCTGTAATTTTTAAAAATTCATTCTAGGGGTGGGGTGGATGGTGGGGTGTGTGGAAGTAGGAATAGTCGGGTATGTAAGAGATTCCCCACCTTCATGTTTGGACAAACAACCTGTCCCTTTGCAGGTTTGGAACTTGGCTAGTTGGCACTAGCCAAGTGCATCCTTAGCACTGAGGATATCACCTAGTCGGGGATGAAAAGTCTGCAACACAAATTCCCAGCTCGGCGAACAGAACCACAACATGTCCTAACTCTTGTACTCAATGCACCCCTATACCTCTCTATTCGACAACACTTCCCAGGGCCTTAACTTTAACTCTATAAGCCCTACCCTGATTTGTCCTACCAAAATGCAACACCTCACATTTATCTAAATTAAACTCTAACTACTGTTCCTCGGCCCGCTGGTCCAGTTGATCAAGATCCCATTGCACTGTTAGATAACCATCTTCACTGTCCATTATATCTCCAATTTTTGTGTCATTCACAAACTTAGCAAAAATGCCTCCTACATTCCCATCTAAATCATATAAATGATGAACAACAATGGACCCAGCACCAATCCTTGCAGCACGCTGGTTGCAGCCTCCAGTTTGAACAACAACCCTCCACCACCCTCTATCTCCTAACATCAAGCCAATTTTGTATCCAATTTAAGGTATATTTTAATGCTGATGGATTCCACCACATGACTTTGACTCTGAGATTTGCAGGCTAAAATCTTCTCAAATTTACTGTCAAGATGGACAAGCTTTGACTCTGATTTCAGTGACAAATTTTGCAAACGATTTTTGAGAAGATTTGTAGCACAGGTTTACAGCGACTAATGAAACTAAAGGATCCATTAGATACTACCAGCAAATCGAACATCACTTACAAGATACCATGCAAGAACTGTAAAAAAACAGTTCATTGGACAAACAAGTAGGAAACCTTCCACCAGGATACACAAACACCAACTGGCCACCAAAAGACATGACCTGCTATCACTAGATTTCAAATATACAGACAAAGAAGGACACCACATTGATTGGGACAACACACACATCCTGGGACAGGCGAAACAAAGACTTGCACGAGAATTCTTAGAGGCACGACATTCTAACCAGAACTCCATCAATAAACACATCGATTTAAATCTTATCTACCTATAAAAGCAGAAATGACATCACCCACCTTAAGAAACCAAGACCCATAAACAGTGCTTCGCCAGAGTCTCTCACTGATGGTGTTACCTAGTATGGTGATGAAATGTTTGAAAACAGATCTTCCAGATCAGTGAGCTAACTTACATATTTTGCAAACATTCACTGTCAGATTCACTTGAATTTTAGTGCCAGGTGCAAAGACTGTATGGCATAATGATTGATGAATTGAATCAAAAGCATATATCTTCAGGTTTTCTAAACAGACAGAAAACATTATTCTCAAATTTCCTGTGTTTCCAAAACCCAAAACAAAGCATCTATTGTTAGATGTGATTCTGTGGTTGGACAGCTCTTTCTAAATAATGTTGAATGTGATAACAGCTACAATGCAGTTGATTTAAAAAGCTTGTAACATGGCTCATTTGCACTTGCTAGAAGCAACGTACGTTCAGACACAAGAACCCATACTCTACATACAACAGGAATATGCATATGTTGCCATAGTTCTCCATGATGATGCTTTGGCCAATCTGAGTCAACATGCCAACCAATTCTCCTATAGAGTAAATTGTCATGATTGTTCAAAATCTGGTCACCTTGTATTTGTCCTGATGAGTTCAAGCTGAAAAACGTCCATCACACATCTCTCTTTTCAACAAGATACAAGTACTGTGCCACCAAATGATTAAAGAGATTATTTTTGAAATATCAAATTTATTTGTTTCAACCTATTTGGACAGATGATCTGAAATAGAGAGATTAACATTCGAGGAAAGCCAGTATTGAAAAGGCTACAGATTACCTGATGGATTTTTAATCCAAATTAATGGAATGTAGCCCACAAAATAACATGAAATAACCTGACTAGTGTGAAAAAAAATCTATCTTGGGTAATTTTCAATATATCATTGGAAACATTAAACCAATACAAGGGTGTTACCATCAAGGTTAATCAATGAATAGTATTTATTTAAAGGTGTTAAACTAGATTAGAAGCAAGTTAGATTTTGAAATGTCAATGTTGAGTTTACTAACAAGCAACAATCTCTCAGATCCCAAACTGAAATAACTAATAACAGTACAAAATTTGTACAAAAGTACCAAACTGATTTCAGTAATCTTTGAACTGAAAGTAGAAAAAATGGGCAAGTTTTCTTGTCTTGCTTGAAGCTATCAAAGAACCTCAGTCATAGGACAGAAAATTCTAGAACGATTCAACAAATCAGGTTGTATCTGTGGAAAGAGAAAAATTGGGAAAGGATGAAATTTGCCCAGGTAAAGGAAGGCAGGTTTCAATGTGTACAGGTTATTAATTCCCCGAAAAGTGATGATGTGTCAAGATTCTGAGATCATCTCATCCTCTTCAGATTGTTAGCCAGACAGAATTCAAAGCAAATAGGAAATCTCCACACACCTATCAGATAACTAACTCAAATATTCAAATCCCTCATCATACACTATTTTCAACCTCAATTATGCCCATAGCAATGTACTTTCAAACCTTAATAAATCGGCAAGGTCACTCAGCTGAGTGCACAATGGAAATACCCCCTTTGGTGAAATTGGCAGATTGGGATACTTTTAATCATTGAAAGAGACGTAATCATGACCAAGTGAAAGGCTCCTGCCCGTAACATTTCTTTTCCGAGGCAGTGCTATCACTAATTGATATGTGGCTCAATCCTCCAATACTTCACTCATTTTCAGCTTTAGCTTGCCCCTGATCACCTTCACCATAGCATGGGAACAGCCTATGTAGCTCCTACTCTCATGCGACCCTGAGGATGATGCTCCAGCAAGAGGATCAGTGCTCTTGACATTTTCTTTTACCAGAGCATCTTAGAGCCTCACGTGGTGGGGAAATTCCACCATTTAAGATCTTCCTGCCAAAGTTCAATGGGAAAGTACAACAGGAATCCATTCAGTTATTGGATCCTCCCAGTACCTCAGATATGTGTAAATAATTCCTGATAATTGATAAATGCCTTTAGATTAGTAGTGATTATCAGGAAAGTCATACCCCAATGTTTGTTTCCTTCTCTGTATAAAAAAAATGTAAAGGCGTGAACTGCTTTAGTAACTGTGTATGTACATATAAATTTTCTTTTTAATGAATAAAGTACATTTTTGCAAAAAAAAATGTTCCAGAGCCTCAGTGATTCACACTGTCTTGGCAAGTTGCTGCCGGAATCTGCAACTATACCCAACTACATTGGAACAAGCGCAGCAGATGGACGTGGATTGTAAGTGGTCATTAAGGTGTCTGTTACCGGAGGGTACTGCAGTCTCTTTAATTAAAAGTCATTCTTTTGACAGATGAATGGATCATCTCTCCTGCATGCCCTGGTTGTCTGGTGATACCAGAGATGGAATGCAGTGTTCTATCTCAATTAAATAGTTTTAGGAAAGCCCATTCCTGACCTGCTAGTTGGCTAGTTGGTGTTCATGGATGTGTACCATACATCAAGAGCATTTCCGAACTGACAGCCAGACTATTGCGACCACTAGGACTCATAACAGCACACAAACCAACAGCCACTCTCAGACAACAACTCACCAGAACTAAGGACCCAATACCCAGCATGAGCAAAACCAATGTAGTGTACAAAATCCCATGCAAGGACTGCACAAAACACTACATAGGACAAACAGGAAGACAGCTAACGATCCGCATCCATGAACACCAACTAGCCACGAAACGACATGACCAGCAATCCTTAGTAGCCACACACGCAGATGGCAAGCAACATGAATTCGACTGGGACAACACTACTATTATAGGACAAGCCAAACAGAGAACTGCCAGGGAATTCCTAGAGGCATGGCACTCATCCACAGATTCAATCAATAAGCACATCGAACTAGACCCAATATACCGACCACTGCAGCGGACAGCTGGAACTGACAACCGGAAGCGGCAGATTCAAACCACTACAAATGCCCGAGGAAAGATCACAGAAGCGCTTCACAGGAGGCTCCCAAGCACTGAGGATGTCACCTAGACAGGGGATGAAACGTCTGCAACACAAATTCCCAGTTAGGCGAACAGAACCACAACAACGAGCACCCGAGCTACAAATCTTCTCACAAAGTTGGGACATCATGTTACATCTGTAGAAGACATTATTAAGGCCACATTTGGAATTACACATACAATTCTGGTCACCCAGCTATCAGAAGGATGTTGTTAAACTGGAAGGGGTGCAAAAAAGATTTACAAGGATGTTACTAAGACTGAAGGATTTGAGTTATGAGGACAGGCTGGATTGGTTGAGGTCTTTTTTCCCTGGAGTGGAGGAGGCTGAGGGGGTGACCGCTTACGGAGATTTATAAAACCATGAGGGCATAGATAAGTTGAATAGCCAAGGGCTTTACTCTGGGTAGAGGCGTCCAAAAATAGAAGGCATAGATTTAAGAAGAGAGGGGAAATATTTAAAAGGAACCTGAGGGGTAACTTTTTCACACACAGGTTGGTGTGTATATATATATATATATATATATATGGAACCAGCTGCCAGGGGAAGTGGTACAGGTGAGTACAATTACAACACTTAAGACATTTGAACAAGTACATGTATAGGAAATGTTTAGAACACAGAACATAAAACATAGAAAAGTACAGTACAGAACAGGCCCTTCAGCCCACGATTTTGTGCCAAGGATTAATCTTAATCTATAATAAAATTACCTAACCTACACACCCCTCAATTCACTGCTGTCCATGTGCATGTCCAGTAGTTGCTTTAATGTTCCTAATGACGCTGCTTCCACCGCCACTACTGGCAACACATTCCATTCGTTCACAACTTTCTGCATAATGAACCTACCTCTTGACGTCTCCTCTGTACCTTCTTCCTAATATCTTAAAACAATGACTCCCCATGCCTGCCCTGGGGAAAAGTCTCTGGCTATCGACTCGATCCATGCCTCTCATTACCTTGTACACCTCGATCAGGTCATCTCTTTTCCTCCTTCTCTCCAGAGAGAAAAGTCTGAGCTTAGTCAAACTCTCTTTGTAAGACATGCCCTCCAGTCAGGCAGCATCCTGGTAAACTTTCTTTGCACCCTCTCCAAAGCCTCCGTATCTTTCCTATAATAGGGCAACCAGAGCTGGACACAATATTCCAAGTGAGGTCTCATCAGGGTTTTGTAGAGCTGCAGCAAAGCTCTTAAGCTCGATGCCTCTGTTAATGAAAGCCAAAACGCCTTATGTTTTCTTCGCAACCCTATCCACTTGGGTGGTAACTTGGAGGGATATATGTGCTTGAATACCAAGATCCCGCTGTTCCTCCACACTGCCAAGAACCCTGTCTTTGATCCTATATTCAGCATTCAAGTTCGACCTTCTAAAATGCATCATTTCGCATTTATCCAGGTTGAACTCCATCTGCCATTTCTCAGCCCGGCTCTGCATCCTGTCTGTGTCGCACTGCAGCCTGCAATCGCTCTCGGTACTATAATGGCACCTCCAACCTTTGTGTCATCGGCAAATTTACTAACCCACCCCTCAACCTCCTCATCCAAGTCATTTATAAAAACTTCAAAGAACAGAGGCCCGAGAACAGAGCCCTGTGGGACACCACTCACCACTGACCTCCAGGCAAATACTTTCCAACTACAACCATTCTCTGCCTTCTGTCAGCCAACTAATCCTGAATCCAGAGAACCAAGTCTCCCTGTATCCCATACCTGCTGACTTTATGAATGAACTTACCATGGGGAACCTTATCAAATGCCTTGCTGAAGTTCAGAGGGATATGGGCTAAATGGAGGCAAATTGGACTAGTTCAGTCTAGGAAACCTAGTTGGCATGGAAGAGTTGGGCCAAGGGGTCTGTTTCCATGCTGCACGACTATGATTCTTTATGTTATCTCATAAGTTCTTTAATTGCTATTTGTGGAATCTTGCTTTCCATAATTTGACTGCTGTATTTTTCTAAATTACAACAATTTGTACTTTAAAAGTACTTCACAATGCAGTGTACCAGGAAGTTATATATTCTCTCTTAAATACAGGCTCTTTTAATTTAGTGATGACATTGTTGATTGGTATATCCCAAAACTGACCAGAAGTCAAACAGTTAACATTTTCAAAATGATGCCAACTGGTTATCTATGGTGATTGTATCAAACTAATATAAGATGATTAGCCGCATCAGTAAATCTGTTGCAAAACCATCATTTAAATATGGTTTGAATTTTTTTTTCAACTTGCATACTAATACTCAAAGCTAGGCAAGCACTTTATCCATCCTAACATGGATTGCTATAAATACTGGGGGAAAAAAATACAGGGCTTTAATTTAATTTGGACTTGTACATACAATTATATAGTTTCACCTTTACTGTTGTAATAGCATACTTTAAAGTTTATTTGAAATGACACAGCCTTCTCCTGTTTCTCCAGTTTAAACTGATATCAATGCAGAATATTGCTGGGGAATAAGATTCCACCCAGGCTGTGAAAAATATTACACAGTTTCAGCAGATTGTAGCAGCTAATGTGACCTGAATTCAGCAGTTGGGTCCAGAATTCAGGTGTGAACCTTTTCACATTTGATTGCTTGAGTTATGACTCAGACGTAGGATAAGTGATGCAGCTGCAAGATACAAAGAACTGAAGCTTATGACTCAAATAATTGATTGTAAAGTTTCCATAGGATAGTTACCCAAGGTAATTGAAGCAATTTTAGTTTGGTTTAAACTGCTGTTATTTTAACTGTAATCAGCAAAATAGTTTTAATTTACAGATACAGACTTTATAACATGTAATATGTTACAAACCAGAGGCCCATTTAAAGGTTTAGATAAAGTCACAAATGGTAAAAAGAAAGATAGGAACTAGCCATTGTCATGTGCAAAACTATATTATTTCTTATACAAATGGACAAAATAGAGATTGTTTTGTTGTCTGGAATTTTTAAATATATATAATTATTATGACAGACATAGGCAATGGGCTCTGGTATTAACTATTTAATTCTATTATTTTTCATGTTATGAAACAGTACTATACTTTGTATGATTAGATTAGGTTCCCTACAGAGTGGAAACAGGCCCTTCAGCCCAACAAGTCCACACCAACCCTCCAAACAGTAACCCACCCAGACGCATTTCCCTCTGACTAATGCACCTAACACTATGGCAATTTAGCATAGTCAATTCACTGGTGTGCACATCTTTGACTGTGGGAGGAAACCAGAGCACCTGGAGGAAACCCACGCAGACACAGGGAGAATGTTGCCCGAGGCAAGAATCAAACCTGGGACCCTGGCGCTGTGAGGCAGCAGTGCTAACCACTGAGCCACCATGCCACCGTGTTCTAAAGCGTACCTTTTATCTTCTACATTCTAAGCTCTGGGTTCACTGGCAAAATCTTCGTCTCAGTGTCCTTTAATTTTCTCCTTAAAACCTTTGACCAAAATTTTAGTTACTCTTAATATCGCCTTATTTGGGTTGGTGACAATTTTTGCATGATTATATACGTACCTTGGCATGTTTTGCAACATAAAAGGCCCTATATAACAGCAAGTTGTTTCAAAAATATTAGCATATTGTAAGCAGTGCTTAAATTATCCTTACAAGACTGCAATGTTTTCTGAGGATTCTGAATAGTTCAAATGCCTTTCTAAACGCAAAACCATACAACAGACCAGTGAAGTGCAGATTTCACACTCAGAAAATACAGAAATAGTTTCCAAATGTAATGGTCATCTAACAACCTTTGTGTCTTTGAGATAAGTACCACTTGACTGGGTTAAAGCGTAGAAGGTTGAATAATTATTAACGTTTTGAGTCAATTGATGGGGAGAAAAAAAACTATACTGGGAAATAATTTCACTTCTGAAAAAAAGAATTTCTTCTAACCATGACATTTTCAGGATTGTCTCTGAATTTTCCCTAGGTTTTCTACAGCGCAGACTGCTCCAAGTCTGATCTGAAGCTAATTCTGTTCTTAGAGAGAGAACAATTTTTATCCCAAATTCATGAAGAATAGTTTATTTTATGCATCAACTGGTTTGGGTTTGGAGTGTGCTGCCTTAGTGGATAGTGGATACAGATTCAATTGTAGTTTTCAAAAAGAAATTGGATAAATACTGGAAGGAGAAAACTTTACAGGAATATAGGGAGAAAGCAGGTGAATGGAACTCACTGGATTACACTTCAAAATAGTAAACTCAGACTCAATCAGATAAATGATATCTTTGTGTGCTATACTATTCTATGCTTCAGGGAGATGTTAATACAAAATGGTTCACACGTGCACAACCATACCTATACCATCAGTCTGGATGTATCAAATAAGATGGAACTGCAATTGATTCTATGAAATAAATCCGTGCAGATTTGGTCACCAGAATTCAAGTATAGAAATAACAAGAGAAAGTGGCGACTGCAGATGCTGAAGATCAGAGTCGAGAGTGTGGTGCTGGACAAGCACAACAAGTTAGGCAGCATCCGAAGACCTAGAAAATCGATGTTTTGGGCAAAACATCGATTCTACTGTTCCTCAGATGCTGCCTGACCTGCTGTGCTTTTGCAGCACCACACTCTCGACTATAACAAATTTGTCCATCCTTTGAGATGACATTTTTTTTAGATTATTTAGAGTGTGGAAACAGGCCCTTCGGCCCAACAAGTCCACACTGACCCACCGAAGCGCAACCCACCCAGACCTATTCCCCTACATTTACCCCTGCCCCTAACACTACAGGCAATTTTAGCATGGCCAATTCACCTAACCTGCACATCTTTTGGATTGTGGGAGGAAACCGGAGCACCCGGAGGAAACCCACAGAGACACGGGGAAAATGTGCAAACTCCACACAGTCAGTTGCCTGAGACGGGAATTGAACCCGGGTCTCTGGTGCTGTGAGGCAGCAGTGCTAATCACTGTGCCACCGTGCCACCCACATTCTTCTGTCTGTTGGTAGGATTCTGGAAAATTGTAGGTGACTACTAAGGTTGATTTATATTCAGAATGTTCTGATGCAAATATATCAGGATATCAAGGATAATTGAACTTAGGTCAAGTTGCTATGTCAAGATTACCTCTTTTTGCGTTTTCTCTTTACTTTTCTCAAGCACTTAATTTTGATAATTTCTAATCAGCCTGTTCAGATATTTTATTACATACCTCTGAAACAACTGGAATGGAACCCAGGATTCCCGGCTCAAAGGCAGCCAAGCGACCATTGTGCCACAAGAGATCCCATGTACTTGATTTTGAAGGAGATTGCATCAGTTTCTTTCTCTGGGTGCAGCACATGCAGTTATTCTGGGCCAGCCTCTCCCAGGACCTGAAGTCGTACCAATTTTCTTTCATGTGTCTTGTTGTTGATGTTGAGAGTTCAGGGCAGTGTGCTGCCAGGATAAGTGAACTTATTTACTATTAACAGGCTCTGGCCATGGGCTCAATCCTTTGGCTGGAAAAAGGGCTTTCCTGGAGCAGGCTGGTATACTAGTTCAGTTTTCTTCATGTTACATAGTCTCTCTGGAAGCTAGTGCACAGTCATTGGTAAATAGGAAATCACAAGGTACATCATTAGAGACCTTAGTCTTGCCTGTAGCTTTCTCAGGTTGAGAAGCGCCCCATCCATGAGTGATCAGATTCCAATGCCAAGATCACCATCCTAGAGGGCATCAGGGAAGGTGGCAGGTACAGACATGCTGATGAGAATTGGCACTAGTAGGCAGCCTTGTTAACTTCATTAGTGACAGGTAATGGGTCAGAAGGCTGGCTCTCATGCAGTTCATGAGGAATCATATTGTTCTGGAACTGTTGAAGTGTTGTGATGAAATTCTTAGTATAGCTGAATTTCTCCATTTCTTTCCACAGATCTTCGAGGCTGATTACATTAGTTGCCTTGATAAGGAAATCAAATATGGTGAAGGGGACCATCTTCTGTTCTTAACATTTCTTCTGGCATTGTCTGACTGCAAACAACCCATCATTGGTTCCTTGACCTTTTCTGAAACTGCACTGACACTGTCACTGAGTTATCGTTTTAAGTGGTTCAGAGGATTCTGGCAATGATTTTGGCAGGGACTTCTGGTGATGATTTCTCGCAGGTTCCTTCTCACAGTGGAATCACCATTTAGGAAATATTAAGACAAACTGCCTCAGAGATTTCAGAAAAAGGAGAGTTGAACTGGGAAGCATCTTTCCTTCAGCATGCTGGACATCAACCCATTGCATTCAAACTCTGTTCAAACAGAAAATAGCTCTCTGGCAGTCATTAACCTTGGGCTGGTAACCTCCAGCAATTAGCTGAAAGTGTCTAATTTTCATATATTGCTTGTTAAATAAAAATCAATCAATGTTTAAAATGACTTCCTGAAAAAAAAACAGCAATGGTATTCACAGAACTTGAAACAAATCCATTTAACTACAGCCGTTCAAGATTCAACTCTTCAACGCGATTATTATATAAGAAGCCTTCATAAGACCATATAAGGTGTAAATGGCAAGCTAGCAGATATATGACTGCAAAGTAATTGTATCAAGAAAGAAATGAGAAAAGAAAGTAGAACCAGACCCACAGAACTGAGGTTTACAATCTAAAATTGTTGAAATCAGTGCTGAATCAGTCCAGAAAGCTGTCACGTTGAGTGGAAAGATGAAGTCCTGTTCCTTGAGTTTGTGTTTAACTTCATGGGCATGACATAGCCAGCCAGACAGAAAGATCAGAGTGGGGACAGGGTAGAGAACTGATATGACAAATGAAAAGAAGCTAAATATCATGCTTGAAGACTGACTAGTGGTGGTTCAGAAAGCAGCCACCCAGTATCTGTTCAATCTCCTCGGTGTAGGCAAGACTGCATTGTGAGCAATGAATACAATAAACTTTTGAGGTTTGGCTCTGTATTAAAGGGCGGGTGTTCATTTGATTGTTTTACAAAACCTTAATTACTACCACCTATGTCATAGTTATCTATATGAACAATAGCCTTTGGCTTTTGACCTTTCATTGCAGAATGTTTTTCAGATGATCCACAATATCCCAATCCCTGGCATCTAGAAAACAACAGAACATTTGTATTTCTGAATCATTTCTACAAAAGAAGCTATTTCAATCCTTGATATTGAATTTCAGACAGTATGTAATCTGGGGGTAATCAGCTTTGATTAAATTCAGAAGAGAAGGCAAGAGGTAACAGATACTAAAATACATTTATCACAATTGTGTCAGATTAAGTTTGGAGCTACAAAGATTACAAACTAAAAAATCCCAAATTCTTCAATAGTTTTAAAATGCTCTTGTGTACATCACTGCTTACTTAGACTTAAAAGCACCAAGTTACCGTACATCATGAGATCGGAGTGTCCATAAAATAAGTTAATTTCCTGGTTCTGTGTAAAGCACCCTAGATTACATAGCGTGCTGTGCATGGTTAAAATACACACACTTAAGCAGGAACTTTATATCCCTTTGCTCTCCAATTCATTCACCAATTCCAATATTCAGAGTGACTAACTGATCCAGTGCATCTGGTCCTGCACAGAACTAGTTAATCTGCCTAAAATGTGTGGGTAAAACAGCTACCTGCAAGGAAACACACTTCTGTCTGAAATTGAGAAAAATAAAATTGCATTTCCAAAGTATCTGCAATTTGAAAAGTAACACTTTTTGTTATGACCAGACAGGTGACTTTGGTTTATCTCTTATTAAGACAATGTTTGACAAGTCGGGAGTGCCTTTGTTTGTTTTTGCTTTCAAAAGATCAGAGGACTATTATCTTTCAACATTATCTGACTTTGTGTTAGAGAAGGAAGTTCATCCTTTTTAATGGATTGAATGGATGTTAGATAAAAGTTCCAAGTAGTATGTCAATAGCTTTGACTAATGAGCTATTAAAACAGTATTTGGTAAAGGTAGATTTGCTTCAAGTTCAGATTACATGCAAACAGATAGCTGACAGTGCATTATTGACCATGTGCCTGTGATCATTCATTTATAAGGTCACATGGTCACATTAATTAGTGCATCATAAGGTATTGCACAGACTCCATTTGCCCAACCTGCATAATATGATTTTATATTTTCTGGACCAGAATAGATCGTTGAGCTAATCTAAAATACATTTGTCCTGATTTTTGCCATGTGAACTCTGACGAGACTGGGGTAAATTTTAGTGTCCAATGTGACACTTCATTAAAACCAGAGTGGTGAAAATGTTTTGAATTGAATGCTGTTGAGAAAGAGAAGAAAGGAGAGGAGGAGCAATGGACCTAAAGGGAATGTCAAGGAATGGTTATAGGGTGAAGAGGATTACATGTCAGAGATTTTGAATAAATTGCAAAGTGAGCGGCAATGGTTGCAGAAAAGACACAAGGCACAGATCCAGAGAAGGTGTTACTCACTGTCAACATTTCAAAGAGAATATTCTATCCGCAAAACCTGAATGCACTCCTCCACTAACCCTGACACCTCATGCTCCTCCCACAACACTTTCCCATGCAATTTTAGGAGCTGTAATATTTGCACCTTACCTCCTGTCTGTCCAAGATTCAAACATGTCTTCCAGGTGAAACAATGATTTAGTTGTACTATTTTCTGCCTAGTCTACAATATTCACTGATGCGGTTACCTTTACATTACGGAGTCCAAAGGCAGACTGGTTGAATGCTTTGCAGAAGCATGAGTCCATCATTCTGATCACTTGTCATCACAAATATACAATCTTACTCATGTGCTTCCATTTCTGTCCTAGGCCTGCTGCACTGTTTCAGTGACGGCCAAGCTGGAGGAACAACACCTCATTTTCTGCTTAGACACTTTACAACTTGAGGACTTAACATTGAGTTCAATAACTTTACATAATGACCTTTGCACTCCATTTTGGTATATTTTATTTTCTTACCAGTCTCTATCTTGATGTTGTGTTTTTGTTTTTGGTTACAGCTGACCTTTACATTTCTGTAAACATCAACTTTAAATCTGTTTTCCTCTCTTCTTTTGAACCATTAGCACTTCCTTTGTCTTTTGTTTCATGACACTTTTGATGTCTAATTTCCCTCTCTCTCCAACTTTTCCCTGACCATCTATTCTGTTTCATTACTTCTTCATCCGAATCTTTTACAACATAAAACCCATCACACGTCGATCCCTCTTCAGTTCCAAAGAGGTCATATTGAAGTTAAAATGTTAACTCTGTTTCTTCATCCATTGATAGTGCCCAATTAGCTTAGTGTCTACAGCATTTCAATATTTTTTCAGATCTCCAACATCCAGAGTATTTCATCCTTGTTGTACGAAAGGCTATCTCTGTCACTGTTATTACAGGGTGAATTGACCAGCAACTTTTAATGTCAGCTCATGTATAATTAAATGTGGATATTGGGATAGTTGCTATCCAAGTTGCTCTGTTTCTCTACACGTATTCCTAAGGCCATCCCTCTTTGAAGGTGCAGTGTTAAAATACTGCACAAATCTGTGGTACCTAGCTTTTCACACCTCCATTAAACCTCTCATTCAGCCTTCTCTGTTTCATATAAAAATCTGCAGCCTATCTAGACTTGCCTCATGGCTATAATTCTTCTTCTGGCAATATTATTGTAAATCTCCTCTGCACTTACCTTTCCATCCTTCCTGCAATATAATGGATAGGACCATGTGCAATTCTTTAGCACAAATCTAAACAGTGGTTTACACAGCTCTAGCGTAACCTCCCTGCTCTGCTACCGTGGCTAATGAAGAAAAGTATTGCAATGTCTTCTGAACCACCTTATCGACTAGTCTTGCCACCTTCAAAGATCTGTGGATATGTATCTGCATAAATAATTACTATGAGGCTATGTGTTGTAATCATGGGGTTAAACAGACAGCGTGACCTCTTGCGGGTAATTGCGCTTTACAGTCCTTGTGCCTATAGACGGGTCATATCAAAAGTTTAGCCCATGTTAAACCTTTGTTTCCACAGGTTCCTAATTTCATGTAGAAGCTACCATACTGTTCTAGACTTCTAATAGCCATAAATGATGTTCAAAATCTTGAAACTCTGAAGAAACTCTGTTGTTCCTTGCACAGATATTGCCAGACTTGCTGAGTTTCTCCAGCATTTTCTATTGTTACTTCAACTGAGTGTTACTGAATATTGGATTCTTGATTGTTTTAAAAACAAGTTTCAGGCTATTTCTATGAGACTTTACATCAGCTGTTAGTTTGTAAGCTGATTAAAAAATGCCTTTGCAATTGATAATGCCACTGAAAAGTTGTTTCTAACCCGGTTAAAGAAACTGTTGCATCTTCTGGCTCCCATAAGTTAAAAATAATCAAAATAACCACACTTCAGCCTCAAAATAGGAGAGCTTTAAGTCTATTTCTTCCAGGAGTTCAGTGGCTGGGGGACTGAAATATTGGTACATGGAACCTGACTACAGTGAATATTAAAATGGGGCACCCAGGTGTATATTTTCAGAACAATTATCTCCTATTGTTTTATAATAATATAACATTACTATATCCTTCGTTCTTTAAAGAAGTGCGTTATATCTCTAAATCAATATAGATATTCTAATAACTGACATTTTTGAATTTAAAAAGATTAACAACTGACTTTTATAATTAAACAGAACACTTTATAGCATTATTTTCTTTTTAAGTTTCACAATGTCTCTTTTGTGGATTTGTTATTCAATTGTAAGTTGGCACCATGCACAGGCAATGTTTGTGTGTTACTCCTGCTGGTTTATGCTTGATGCTGCTAATGTTGTGTCACGTGCTGGTGATGTTGTTGATGTTTTGCTACTTGTTAGTGATGCTGTAAATATTATCAGGCTGGGTAATGATGTTGCTGGCCTTGTGTTGGTGGTCTTTTTTGCTTTTCCAGCTCAGGTATAGATCAAACGTTTACTCTCTTCCTTTCCATTTGCTTACCAGTTTTGGTCTCACTGATGTAGGATCTTGGAGTCTTAGCTTCACCAATATCTTTATGGCTGTGTTCATGAGGTTTTCATGATTGGATTCTGTGTATGTATGTTTTGTCCTTTTCAAGCCAGGATTTAGCAGGATTATATAAGTGTTGACACCCTTCCACTTGTATGTCAATGAGTTGTTATCTTACCCCTTCATGGTCACTTGAAGGGGGAAGTTTTCTAGAATAGAGTTGGAATATACTTTGTTTTACTGAACACCTCAGCAGGCAATTTTGCACCTGTCTTGAGAGGTCTGAACAGAGTGAAAATAAGGCAAAGTTTGGGTGTTCCTCATCTCATTTTATGAAGGTTCTCTTCAGTGTCTGGATGAGTCCTTCCCGAAGCGTGAGTTTCTGCAGTTGTATTCACTCAGCTCTAAGCTATTTAACACATTTAACCCTTTTACTTCTGTTCAGAAAAAGATGTAGCTGACCCTTTCCTCTTCACTAGTGCCTTTTAGGAAACTATTGAATGCTATTGTTTAACTTCTCAAATGGCTCTACTGCATCATCAGCTTCCAATTCATTCAGTTTCTCCATCTATATCTCTGGCATAAATTCTTTAAACTCTAATTCAACGTTAGATTTATTTAAAATGCTTGGCTTTTTTACTCTGTCACCCACTGTCACAATGTAAAATGCACTATATTTAGTTACAGCAGTCACTTTTAGGACTTTGGTTAGGAGTGTTTCAGTGATATTAGATTAGATTACTTACAGTGTGGAAACAGGCCCTTCAGCCCAACAAGTCCACACCAACCCACCGAAGTGCACCCATCCTGACCCTGTGATTAGAAACTTGATTTGTGAGATATAAACAGTTTCAGGAAGATTTGCTTTAAGAATGGTGGCAATGATGACTGTCTTGAAAAGTAGTACATGAGGAGGAGAAGAAAATAGACCAGGGGTTGTTTTTAACATTCAAAGATGATCCTGACACATTGATCTGTTTAGGCACAGGAAATGTTCAAAGCCTTCAAACACCTTCTTAGCATCCAGGTGAATGTGTTGTATCATCTGGTTCACAATGATTCAAAGAATAGCTCAGAACGACTTTCTTGAGAGTAACCAGGAATGGATAGTAAATGTTCATCTTTCCAGAAATACCTACACCATTTGAATGAACAAAACATAAAGTTAATACTTTGAACTGATAGTACTTGATGTGGTCTAGCTTTGGTGGATGGCTAAAATGATTTTATGCCAGATAAATTCAAGTTGTAAAATCTCAGTTGTCAGAAAACTTAATGAATTGTGTATTTTAGAGGTCAAATTATTCTTTTATTTATTTTACATAGATATTGAGGCTATAATCTAAGACTGGCATATCAATTAATTGATGCTGCTGGTCCCTTTAAAAATACATCATACTCCCACATAACCTTTCCCTTTCCCATGCCCTGTATAATGCCCTCTGTGAAGTTATGTTCAGTTCTCCTCTTGTTCACATTAGCCACATTGACATTGCTCATATGAATATGAGACTCTTTCTAAAGTATTGTATCCAGTTTTGGCCTGTGGGCATAATAATTTATTTTATTGTTTGTAGGTGGAATAGTTTGCCATGACTGCATTGCAGGAAACTTCACGATTGCAATGGGCATTACTTGTGCCTTCCAATGTGATTTGCAGCATGTGTGTTCTGTCAGTGATTCCAAACAAAGGTCATTAAGCATCAGCATAAATAATTGAAAGATAATAAATTATAAATGGCAATGATTGACATGGAGGCAGATTCAACTGGTGTATTCAAAAAGATATTGGAAGATTATTTGGGTAGAAAGAGTGTGCCAGGGTATTTGGGAACAAATGGCATTCGGTAATGATGTTTATTTGAAGAGCTAGTGCTGATACAGTGACTTGAATGGCCTCCTCTTGTGCCATAACAATTCTGTGATTCTGTGATGTTAAGCACAAAATCATACTATCTATTATCTTTTCATCTCCAGATCCTGTTAAGGTCACTTGGTTACATTTGACTGATGTAGCTCCCTCTGCATCTTTCCTAGTCTCTGTCTATTTTATAGAAAACAACCTAATTTGAAAGAGAATCCTATTTTATCAGATCAAAATGGTAATTGTGCCTGAGTAAAAGTAATAACATGATACTTTCATCGAAATGCCAGTCACTTAATGTGTCAAACAACGCCTAACATATTTGCAGATACATCACTAAGATATCTATATTGATGGACTTGGCAAAATTTGTTATTAAAGTGAGTATTCCATACTTTACTATTGTTACCTGCTAGAAGGTGATCAAGACTTTTTTTTTAAATGTAAGCATCACTGGCAAGGACATTATTTGTTGCATATCTCCAGTTGTCCTTGAGAATGTGGTGGTGAATTGTTTTCTTGAATGACTGAAATCCACCTGGTATAGGCACATCCACAATGCCATTTGGAACATAGTTATAGGAGTGAGTGAATGTTTAAGGTGGAGGATGGTGCTGATCAAGACAAATATTTTATCCTGGATGGTGTGAAGCTTTTTGAATGTTAGAGTTGCACTCATCCAGGCAGGCTGAGAATTTTCCATATCACTGCTGATGTGGGTCTTGTAGATTTTGGGCCGGAGTTTGGGAGTGAGGAAGTGAATTACTCACCTCAGAAGTCCTATTCTCTGTCCAATTCTTGTAGTCTCGGTATTAATATGGTTAGTCCAGTTCAGATTCTAGTCCACGGACAGAGTCTTGTGCCATACTTTGCAAGTGAAAACAAGTTGGAAGGGGGGGGGGGGGGGGGAATCTTATTGCATGAGTGACAAAGTAATCACCTTCCTGATTCAGGGATGAAAGCTTGTAATTACATTTTCAACTTTAAAGGTGGCTTGAGCTTTCCATTGCTCACCATTGGGATGCCTTTTGCATGGATTTGCAGATTATACATATTCATTAAAAGCTCAGTCCACCAGAATTCATTTCTCTACCCAATAAAGTTCCCCATGAGTGAACAATACATAGCTTCATATTTTCAAATGTAAATAACAGGCATTCAGAAGGCAAGGTGCTGGATTTGCTTGAATTTTGAGAGAATAGCCATTGCATGTCCTCTTTGAGGAGGACATGCTCTGATTGAGATCTTAGGACATTGGTCTGGATTGCATGGGTCAAAGAGGCTGGACAGGAGTGGAAATTTGGTTGGGGAAGGGAGGCAGTGCCAATGTGTTTAGTTACAGAAGTCCCTTCCAAAAACTTAAGTAATGCTCCTGGCTTGCCTGAAATGAATACCTGACCGAGTGCCCTTTAGTTATAAAGCCTGGACTGTCATCTCCATAAAGTTATGAAGTCTGCCCCACCACTATTGGATTTGTCATGCTCCTCATGTTTGCATTAGTAATGAATTTTTTCTGTAATTGTGTAAGAATAGCCAATTCACCATTAAGTGGAAGTGAGGCTTAATGAATTTTCATGTGATCTGCCAAATTTGCACCCCATAATGGAAGATACCACACTTGGTCACTCCTAGTAATTTAAGATGACCATTGCTTTATCTAGCACTGATTAAATTGATTTCTAAGACATAAATACAATGATGTTAATACCTGTTAATAAAAAGGATCCCAATCTGTCAAATTGTCTGGTGTAATAATAGCCTTCAATTTTATGTTTGTAATGATAGCGTTTGCTTTCATTTCACTATTGAAATTGACAGTAACTTTGGGAATCTGCACTTGCACAGAAAAACCAAGAATTCCAGAAATGTTGTCAGTGGTTACATCCTCCTCCAGAATGTTATAATTTCTAAGCAATCAGCTCAGAGAGAAGAATGTTGAGAGGCAACTTAATTGAGACATATAAGATAATCAGAGGATTAGGTAGGTTGGACAGTGAGAGCCTTTTTCCTCGGATGGCAACTGCTAGCGTGAGGGCCATAGCTTTAAATTGAGGGGTGATAGGTATAGGACAGATGTCAGAGGTAGTTTGTTTACTCAGAGAGTCATAGAGTCATAGAGATGTACAGCACGAAAACAGACCCTTCGGTCCAACCCGTCCATGCCGACCAGATATCCCAAACTAATCTAGTCCCGCCTGCCAGCACCCAGCCCATATCCCTCCAAATCCTCCTTTTCATATACCCATCCAAATGCCTTTTTAATGTTGCAATTGTACCAGCCTCCACCACTTCCTCTGGCAGCTCATTCCATATACACACCACCCTCTGAGTGAAAATGTTGCCCCTTAGGTCTCTTTTATATCTTTCCCCTCTCACCCTAAACCTATGCCTCTAGTTCTGGACTCCTCCACCCCAGGGAAAAGACATTGTTTATTTATCCTATCCATGCACTTCATAATCTTGTAAACTTCCTAGAAGATCACCCCTCAGCCTCCGACGTTCCAGGGAAAACAGCCCCAGCCTGTTCAGCCTCTCCCTACACCTGGCAATATCCTTGTAAATCTTTTCTGAACCCTTTCAAGTTTCACAACATCTTTCCGATAAGAAAGAATTGCATGCAATATTCCAACAGTAGTCTAACCAATGTCCTGTACAGCCGCAACAGGACCTCCCAGATCCTGTAATCAATAATCTGACCAATAAAGGAAAGCAAACCAAACGCCTGCTTCACTATCCTATCTACCTGTGACTCCACTTTCAGGAGCTATAAACTTGCATTCCATGGTCTCCTTGTTCAGCAACACTCCCTAGGACTTTACCATTAAATGTATAAGTCCTGTTAAGATTTGCTTTCCCAAAATGCAGCGCCTCGCATTTATCTGAATTAAACTCCATCTCCCACTTCTCAGCCCATTGGCCCATCTGATCAACATCCCATTGTAATCTGACGAAACTTCTTCGCTATCCATTACACTTCCAATATTGGTGTCATCTGCAAACTTACTAACTATATCTCTTATACTCACATCCAAATCTATTTACATAAATGATTAAAAGTAGTGGACGCAACACCAATCCTTGTGGCACTCCATTGGTCACAGGCCTCCACTCTGAAAAACAACCCTCCACCACCACCCTCTGTCTTCTACCTTTGAGCCAGTTCTGTACTCAAACGGCTAGTTTTCTCTGGTATTCCGTGAGATCTAACTTTGCTCACCAGTCTCCCATGGAGAACCTTGTTGAATGCCTTACTGAAGTCCATAAGATCACATCTACTGCTTTGCCCTCATCAACCCTCTTTGTTATTTCTTCAAAAAACTCAATCAAATTTGTAAGACATGATTTCCCACGCACAGAGCCATGTTGACTAGCCCTAATGAATCCTTGCCTTTCCAAATACATGTACAACTTGCCCACCAGCAACATCAGGCTCACTGGTCTATAGTTCCCTGGTTGTCCTTGCCACCCTTCTTAAACAGTGGCACCATGTTAGCCAACCTCCAGTCTTCTGGCACCTCACCTGTGACTACTGATGATACAAATATCTCAGCAAGAGGCCCAGCAATCACTTCCCTAGCTTCCCACAGAGTTCTAGGGTACACCTGATCAGATCTTGGGGATTTATTCACCTTCATGCATTTCAAGGCATCCAGCACTTCCTCTTCTGTAATATGGACATTTATCAAGATGTCACCATCTATTTCCCTACATTCGATATCTCCTGTGTCCTTTTCCACAGTAAATACTCATTGAATATCTCCCCCATTTCTTGCGGCTCGGCACAAAGTCCACCTTGCTGATCTTTGAGGGGCCCTATTCTCTCCCTAGTTACTCTTCTGTCCCTAATGTATTTATAAAAACCCTTTGGATTCTCCTTAATTCTATTTGCCAAAGCTATCTCATGTCCCTTTTTTGCCCTCCTGATTTCCCCCTTAAGTATACTCCTATTGTCTTTGCACTCTTCTGAGGATTCACTCGATCTATCCTGTCTATACCTCACGTATGCTTCCTTCCTTTTCTTAACCAAACCCTCAATTTCTTTAGTCATACAGCATTCCCTATACCTACCAGCCTTTCCTTTCACATGAACAGGAATATACTTTCTCTGGATTCTCGTTATCTCATTTCTGAAGGCTTCCCATTCTCCAGCCATCCCTTTACCTGCGAATATTTGCCCCCAATCAAGTTTTGAAAGTTCTTGCCTAAAACCGTTGAAATTGGCCTTTCTCCAATTTAGAACTTCAACATTTAGATCTGGCCTATCCTTTTCCATCACTATTTTAAATCTAATAGAAATATAGTTGTTGGCCCCAAAGTGCTCCCCCACTGACACCTCAGTCACCTGCCCTGCCTTATTTCCCAAGAGTAGGTCAAGTTTTGCACCTTCTCTACTAGGTACATCCACATACTGAATCAGAAAATTTTCTTGTACACATTTAACAAATTCTTCTCCATCTAAACTCTATAGCAGCCCAGTCTACATTTGGAAAGTTAAAATCCCCTACCATAACCACACTATTATTCTTACAGAAAGCTGAGATCTCCTTACAAGTTTGTTTCTCAATTTCCATCTGATTATTAGGAGGTCTATAATACAATCCCAATAAGATGATCATCCATTTCTTAGTTCTCGGTTCTACCCAAATAACTTCCCTGGATGTATTTCCGGGAATATCTTCTCGGTACAGCTGTAGTGTTACCCCTTATCAAAAACGCCACTCCCCTTCCTCTCTTGCCTCCCTTTCTATCTTTCCTGTATCATTTGTATCTTGGAACATTAAGCTGCCAGTCCTGCCCATCTCTGAGCCATGTTTCTGTACTTGTTATGATATCCCAGTGCCATGTTCCTAACCATGCCCTGAGTTCATCTGCCTTCTTAGTTCGGCCCCTTGTATTGAAATAAATGCAGTTTAATTTATTAGTCCTACCTTGTCCCTGCCTGCCCTAATTTGCTTTCTCCCTGGATCCCAACCCAGTTTAAAACCTCCCAAGCAGCTCTAGCAAATCTCCCTGGCAGTATATTAGTTCGCTTCCAATTTAGATGCAATCCGTCCTTTTTGTACAAGTCACTTCTACCCCAAAAGAGATTCCAATGATCCAAAAATGTGAATCCTTCTTCCATACATTAGCTCCTCAGCCATGCGTTCATCTGCTGTTTCCTCCTATTCCTGCCCTCACTAGCTTGTAGCACCAGGAGTAATCCAGATATTACTACCCTTGAGGACCTCCTTTTTAAATTTCTGCCTAACTCTCTGTAATCTCCCTTCAGAATCTCAACCTTTTCCCTTCCAGTGTTGTTGGTTCCAATGTGGACAATAGCCTCTTGCTGGCCCTTCTCTCCCTTGAGAAAATTCTGCACCCTGTCTGAGACATCCTTGATCCTGGCACCAGGGAAGCAATACACCATTCTGATTTTTTGATGCTGGCCACAGAAACATCTGTCTGTACCTCAGACTAGAGAGAGTGCCCTAACACAGTTGATCTCTTGGAACCCGATGTATCCCTAATTGCATTAGGGCCAGTCTCAATAGCAGAAACTTGGCAGTTCATGCTACGTTCCCCTGTGAATCCATCACCCCCTACATTTTCCAAAACAGTATACTTGTTTGAAATGGGGATATCCACAGAAGACTCCTACACTAACTGCCTACCTCTCTTACCTTTCCTGGATTTAACCTATCTATATGACTGTATCTGAGACATTCTCCCCTTCCTATAACTGCCATCCATCACATACCATTGCTGGTGCAAATTCCTTATTGCCTCTAACTGTTTCTCCAACCGATCCATTCAATATGATAGGATTCGCAACCAACAGCATTTATTGCAGATATAATCTACAGTAATCCGTAAACTCTCCTTGAACTCCCACATCTGACAAGATGTGCATATTGCTCCACTAAAGGCCATTTTTGCTCCTTCACAATCTACAGACCCAGAAAATAACACCATCTTATTGCTCGACAAAACACTCCAAATTAAACTATTCACTGTTCTACTTATTAATCTCACTGCAAAACCTATGAAAAAGTTAAACCTTATTGGATGAGATGAAATTGGATTATTGATGATGCACTAATGTTTATAATTACTGTGAAAGATCCTCAATGGCCTTAAAAAGCACATTTTATAATTGTTGAATGAAAACTATGGTATTGTATTTTCTCTTGTATTTTCTTTACAACGTTTTAGCTTCTGTGTTAAACCAATTGTCATTTATTTTGCTATCCGAAAGTTCAAGTTAAAAGTTCAAGTTTGCTGCTTTGGCATCCTTACTGTAGTTTTGATGTTTCAATGTGATTATCTAATTTCCCTTAATGTTACCATTTGTGCTGCTGGAAGCTAGATTGGACCCTTGAATTAGATTGAACTGGCTAGGAAAGAGGGATACCAATAATATACCTCATAGATTGCTAAATCTATGTGGGGATTTCTCTTTGAGGTTAGTGGTGAATATAATGTTTCTTAGACACTTTCAAATACAAATATATCTTAAACTTGTGTTAACTGATCCAATGACCAAAGATGGAATGATAAACAAATACTACAATGTAGAAAAGGAGTCTGATGTATTGAATAAAGCTGTAGCCAGCCTCCTGAGAATTGTTCAACTTGGCTACAAACCTTTATAAGCTAGAAATAAATGGGATGGATAAATTGCCAAATCATTCAAAATTACAAAGAAATGTCACAGAAGCGTGGAGAAAATGAAAGGAGTGCTTTGATTTGTTTGTAGCTTTAAATGGGCCTTGGAGAGAAAACAAAATTACAAGCCAGTATGTTATACAATAAGTGAGCAAGTGCTGGAGGTGTATAATGCATTTATGAATGCTGAAGGAAGAGATAAGTTAATGGTGAGGTGTTAATGGGACACGTTTCAGAAATATTTTACAACTAAGAAGGATATTGCATACAAAAGGTATGCCTAATAAAGGTTTTAAGACTGAGTAAAAAGTACTGATTAACATGTCATAAAGGTATAGAAGAAAGGCTTGGTCCCCTTTATAAAGCTCATTTATAAACTGCCTCCTTAGAGTTTGTGTTTGATATTGTGTTTGATATAATAGATGATCAGATCAGAACCATCTTATCATTGAGAAAGACATCTAGATATTCATTGAGTGGTTGATATTTACAGAACTACAAGGCAGCAAACCACACTTTTGGCATCGATGCTACACTGACACAGCTATAAATAATGAATGGACCAGAGATGTCACTTTGTACAATGAAAAAATTAATGATTTACTTGGTCGACAACAGATTGTGGATTATTAGCACTGTGGCAAATCATATGACAGGGAAAAATGTACAGTGTATCAGTTGGTGAGAAATTGTGTAAGAAAAATTATTTTGCTAAAATTTGCATATCTAAAGCAAAATCTTCCTTATCAGGAATAGGCAAAATAGTTTGTGGATTGGACGTGTGGATGGGTAGTGAAAATGATAAATGAGAACATGATGAATAGACTGTCAAATTTTGGGATGAGGAAAAGCTGTCAATTATGTCTCAGTTGCTAGTATTCTCACTCCTGAGTTTGAACATTGTGTCCAAATTCCACATATCCGTGCAGTACTGAGGGATGCCTATCTGCTTGGGGTGTTCTCTTTCATATGATACTTTAAACACCGGCCCTGTCTGCCCTCTCCACTGCATATAAAAGCCCTTGCATGACTTCATTTCAAAAGACTAGATGCAAAAAGATTGATTCCCCTTGTAGAGCAGAGGCACAATCTTAGAGTAAGAGTTGCTCATTTAAGACTAAGATGAGGACGAATATTTTCTCTGAGGGTAGTCAATCGATGGAATTCTTTATCACAGAGTGATGGAGAGGTTGAGTTGTTAAGTATATTCAAGGCTAAAATTGACAGACTTTTAGTCAATTAAGTTTAGAATGTGAAATTCTAGAGTAATGAGTACAATCTTTAGATTGCCAGAAGTTACAATTGGTCTAACATGATTCTGCAATCACTATCATCAGTGACAAAATGGATCAAGTAAGAGTGTTACCTCCTAAAGTCACAAATAAGACTCAGGGACAGAATAATCTCACACAGATTCAAAGGTATATCTGAAATAATCTGAATTATTCGTAAATTATGAAAAGTTAATTCCACCAGAAACATTGAATTGAATTGAATTGAATTGAATTTATTGTCACGTGTACTGAGGCACAGTGGAAAGCTTTGTCTTGCGATCAATACAGGCAGATAACAGAGTTAAGTAGCATAGATAGTAAATAAAAGGTGAACAGAGGCAAAAACAAAAACACAGGTACAGGCTAATGTTAAGAGTTTGTGAGTCCACTCAGCATTCTAACAACAGTAGGGTAGAAACGGTTACTAAAACCAATTGGTGCATGTGTTCAGGCATCAGTACCTTCTCCCCAGTGGTAGAGGTTGTAGAAAAACATTGCCAGGGTGGGATGGACCTCATGTCAGGCAGGTGTCTTATGGGGCTGGGAGCATTTCATTTTGGTTCTGCTTCATGGGGCAGGTCTCTCAGGTCCCTCCAATTTTCCAGCAGGCCCTAAGCCTGGGGCTTGCTTAGGCTGCCTCCGGCTGGCCTGGCCTTCTTCCTGGGTGGTTGGATGGGTCGTGGGCACCATGTGGTTTGCTGCCTTCATCCAGGAAGCTGGCTTTGAGAAACGGAAGAGCTTCAGACCTGTGAGTTTAGATAAAACAGAATTATTCATAATTTTTAAAAGTATGCTATTAAGTTTAAAAAGTGTAGAACGATTGTAGGAAATAGGAAACTTAGACCTGCATGCAGAAGCTCGCAAGGAGTCGACAGTATCCGGCGCCATCATGCTCCAAGTTATACATTAAAATTATAAACAAACAATTAGCTGATTGGACTGAGGTGAAATCTTTCCTACCACTGATAGGCAAGGGCCTTAGTGAGAAAGTTGGAAAGTAGTGTGAGATCTGCAGCAAGATTATCAGTATCCATAGCAAAAAGGCCCATTTCCCAGCCAAGAATTGAACAGTGATATGGCAGTTTTGCAAGTGACCAGGTACAAACATATTTGCATTCATTTGCCTGGATTAATATCTCATTATTAGTTAATCTCCCCTTCTTAATGTGTAACTTTGCTTTCTCCAACTCAATGGACAGAAACTGGATGGTTACAATTCCTGATGTGTAAGTAAGACTGGTTACCTGGCATCTCTAACTTGCCAGTCTGGCTCATTATCCATAGCCACCAGCCACCAGCACCTCAATGCACGCTCAAAAGACAAAGCTTGTATCATCATGGCACATCTCTAACCCATTTCCAATACAATGCTGCACTTTGAGGTGTACTCGCACCTTTCATTGTAGCACTGCTGCCAGGACATTTTGCACTCAGGAATGCAAATACATCTTGTGGATTGGATCAGGGTGCACTTCAAGGCTCCTCACTTGCTCTCAGAGCGCACTCATATTGCATCTACTTAACGGGCTCACAACACCGCTGACTTGCCTTTTTGTTCTTTGCCCCTCAGCGAGCTCTTAAAGGTTCACATTAAGTATTTATGTGTGGCTTCATTGTTTAGAATAAACACAAAACCAGGCAGCTTATCATGGTTGTCAGCAGTCATCAGAAAAAGGCTAGATATGATAGTCACAGGTGAGGTGCCGGAGAACTAGAGGTTGGCTAACATGGTGCCACCATTTAAGAAGGGTGGTAAGGACAAGCCAGGAAACTATAGACCAGTGAGCCTGACATCGGTAGTGTAGAAGTTGTTGGAGAGAATCCTGAGGGATGGGATGTACATGTATTTGGAAAGGTAAGGACTGATTAGGGATAGTCAACATGGCCTCTTGCGTGGGAAATCATGTCTCACAAACTTGGTTGAATTTTTTGAAGAAGTAACAAAGAGAATTGATGAGGGCAGAGCAGTAGATATGATCTACATGAACTTTCAGTAAGGTGTTCAAGAAAGTTCCCCATGGGAGGCTGGTTAGCAAGGTTAGATCTCATGGAATACAGGGAGAACAAGCCATATGGATACAGAACTGGCTCAAAGGTAAAAGACAGAGGGTGGTGGTGGAGGATTGTTTTTCAGACTAGTGGCCTGTGACCAGTGGAGTGCCACAAGATTGGTGCTGGGTCCACTACTTTTCGTCATTTACGTAAATGATTTGGATGTGAGCTTAAGAGGTACAGTTAGTAAGTTTGCAGATGACACTAAAATTGGAGATGTAGTGGACAGCGAAGAAGGTTATGTCAGATTACAACAGGATCTTGATCAGATGGACCAATGGGCTGAAGAGTGGCAGATGGAGTTTAATTCAGATCAATGCAAGGTGCTGCATTTTGGGAAAACAAATTTTAGCTTGCTAATGGTAAAGTCCTAGGGTGTGTTGCTGAACAAAGAGACCTTGGAGTGCAGGTTCATAGCTCCTTGAAAGTAGATAGGATAGTGAAGAAGGTGTTTGATATGCTTGCTTTTATTGGTCAGAGTATTGTGTACAGGAGTTAGGAGGTCATGTTGCGGCTGTACAGGACATTGATTAGGGCTACTTTTGGAATATTGCATGAAATTCGGGTCTCCTTCCTATCAGAAGGATGTTGTGAAACCTGAAAGGGTTCAGAAAAGATTTACAAGGATATTGCCAAGGTTGGAGGATTTGAGCTGTAATGAGAGATTGAATAGACTGGGGCTGTTTTCCCTGGAGCATCGGAGGCTGAGGGGTGACCTTATAGAGGTTTATAAAATGTTGTTGTACATTACAGGGTTGCATAAATCCCACACCTACACCATGTGCCAGTAACTTACAACCTCCCAACACCTGTACTCAATGCTCTGATCAGTAAAGTAAAGCATACCAAACACATTCTTCACTATCCTATCTACCTGTGACTCTACTTTCAATGAGCTATGAACGTGCACTCCTAGGTCTCTTTGTTCAGCAACACTCCCTAGGATCTTACCATTAAGTGTATAAATCCTGCTAAGATTTGCCTTCCCAAAATGCAGCATCTTGCATTAATTCACTTCTCTAGCTTCCCACAGAGTTCTAGGGTACACCTGATCTGGACCTGGGGATTTATCCACCTTAATGCTTTTCAAGACATGCAGCACTTCCTCCTCTGTAATATGGACATTTTTCAAGATGTCACCATCTATTTCCTACATTCTATATCTTCCATGTCTTCTCCACAGTAAACATTGATGCAAAAAACTCGTTTATTATCTCCCCCATTTCCTGTGGCTCCACACAAAGGCCGCCTTGCTGATCTTTGAGGGGCCATATTCTCTCCCTAGTTTTTCTTTTGTCCTTAATGTATTTTTAAAAAACCCTTTAGATTCTCCTTAACTCTATTTGTCAAAGCTTTTGGTCCTCCTGATTTCCCTCTTACTCCTGATGCCTTTATACTCTTTTAAGGATTCACTTGATCTGTCCTGTCTATAACTGACTTCTGTTTCCTTCTTTTTCTTAACCAACCCTCAATTTCTCCAGTCATCCAGTATTCCATACACCTACCAGCCTTTCCTTTCACTCTGATAGGAATATACTGTCTCTGGACTCTTGTTATTTCTGATGGCTTCCCATTTTCCAGCTATCCCTTCACCTTCAAACTTCTGCCCCCAGTCAGCTTTTGAAAATTCTTGCCTAATATAATCAAGATTAGCTTTCCTCTAAATTAGAACTTCAACTTTAAGGGCTGGTCTATCCTTTTCCATGACCATTTTAAAACTAGTAGAATTATGGTTGCTGGCCCCAAAGTGCTTTCCCACTGACACCTCAGTCACATGCACTGCCTTATTTCCCAAGAGTAGGTCAAATTTTGCACCTTCTCAAAAGGATACATCCACATACTGAATCAGAAAATCTTTTTGTACACACTTAACAAATTCCTCATCACCTAAACCATTAACACTATGGCAGTCCTAGACTATGTTTGGGAAGTTAAAATCCCCTACCATAACCACCCTTATCTTACAGATAACTGAAATCTCCTTACAAATTTGTTTCTCATTTTCCCATGGACTATTAGGGGGGGGTCTATAATACAATCCCAATGAGGTGATTATGCTTTTCTTATTTCTCAGATCCACCCAAATAGCTTCCCTGGTTGCATTCCTAGGAATATCCTCCCAAAGTACAGGGGTAATGCTACCTCTTATCCAAAATGCCATTCCCCCCTCCTGTTTGGATGGTGTGAGGAAACTGAAACACCCAGAGAAAACCCAGGCAGACAATATACAAACTGCACAGTCATCCAAGGCCAGAACTGAACCTGGGTCCCTGGCGCTGTGAGGCAGCAGTGCAAACCACTGAGCCACCCTGCTGCTTCTCTAACAGTCAATAGTTTAATTCTAAAATTATTCCTTAAGGCTGGTCATTCCTTGAGGGTATTTTAGAGAAAAGAAAATTTCATCATCGGAATGATCAAATCTCTCACAGGTAGAAACTTTCAACATTGGAAGAGCAACTGTATTTCTTGAGGCAAGAAATAATTAGAGAAGTTGACCCAACGGATTGCTTACTCATCTCTGGCTGACAAATACTGCAAGGTATCCAATCTGCCTTGATGACTTAATCAGTTTATTTTTGGCAGTGAAGATAATTAACAAGAGTTTCAACCATGCATACGTATACAGACCTATTGTACAGTTGGCAGAGCTAACTGCCCTAGCTGTGGTATTTTAGTATGTGCCCTTTTTGTAAGTTCCACTGTTGGAATCATGGTACCCAACAGTTTTATTTCTTTCACATTTCTGTTTGTCATGCTGAAGTGTTCCACCTGAGAAACAGAACTACATCTCTCCACAAATAGATATTTCAAATTGCCAAACATTTTTGTTCAGTGTTTGTTCTATTAAATTATTTTTGATGTGATTTGCTATTAAGTGGATACTTTCTTATCTTGTTTACAGATATTTGCTTTCAGTGTAATGTATAATGTCAGTAAATGGCTATGCGTCATGCTACCAGATTGCATTACAATGCTTTGATGTGTGAAGCGCTTGAAGATGTGTGTATGACAAGGCTTTCAATTGTATATTGCACCTTGACCGTGTGCTCTGTTTGAAATACAATGACAGTACTCGAAGCTTGTGAAAGAGTTTGGCATGGACATGGAATAAATGTGGCCTGAAATCTTGTACCATCTACTCGATACACGATACTCTTGGCTAATCAGAGTTTGCCACATTCCTTAAATCTGTTTTTTCAAATCTGAGCCAAGGTCTCACATGTACAATAGAGAGCTTTGTGTCCACAGACCCCTGACTAGGCATGATGCATTTCCATCGAAAGAGGAGTTTCCTGAGCTTCAGAGAGAACACCTCTTCTGACATTCATCTCATGTCACAAAGATGTTCACCTGCTTTGTTTTGGATTCAATTGTGTCCCATTCTGTCTAACTTTCATTTGGAATTGTTTATGGTCATTGATCTCAAAGCAAGCTTTTAACCAATATTCCATGGGCTCTGAGAATGGTGGGTGTGGAGGCATATTATCCCCCACTCCAAAGAAAAGTTGGTCCCAAACCAACCAACTTTAAGAAGAGTTGTCCTACCACAATATTACATTTACTAGCCATGACCTCTGGTAGTCCCAGCAGAGCCAAACCTCAATGGTTGGCACTGCTGGAACTGCTTAAATCCCACAGTGTATTGGCATCACCACAAAGTGGGTCTGGGGTGTTTTGGAGGCCAGGCAGGGAGGCAGAAAGGGGGTTGCTCTGATTTGCACAGGGAATCTCTGAAGGAGGCACCACTACTTCTGCTCTGATCTTTCAGCACCTTTGGTGGAAAAACACACCTTCTCACATTCTCCCATCTTCCACTGTTCAGTGTGTTATGGCAGTGGAAACACATTCAGGCTTTTAATTGCCATTTAATCAGGTAATTAAGAGCCTCAAACAGTTTGATCTTGCCTCATGCTTCCTTCCTGTGTTATGGAACTGGGCAGGGAGATGGTGGGTTATCTGTCCAATTTATTTTGTGTCCCCCCTGAAAACATGGCTGCTGCATAATGCTGTAAAATTCCACTGCATTACTTTTTTTCTATTATGCTATTTCACTTTTAGGAAGGGTCCATGTGGTTAGTATTTATATGCTTGGAAAGACTGAGGCTTATGTTAGGCATTTGATATGGAACATTGTCTTGAGCATTGCTCCCCACACTAGAGAATATAGAGTCCTTGAGCCCAGCAGGTCAGGCAACATCCAAGTAGCAGGAGAATCAAAGTTTCTGACAAAAGACCTTCATCAGGAATCTCCAGCATCAGCAGTCCTCACTTTCACCTGATAATAGAGTCATTGCAAATGTCCTAAAGAAGGCCACGGTTTAATACCTGAGTTGTTTTTAAAAAGGTTACCACATAGGCTTACAGAAATGGAACGTACTACTCCAGAAATCTGTAAGACTTGAGAAGTTTCAATAACATTATTTTAATCAGTCTATATGGCTAAAGTGTTTGAACTTGTTGGAATCTGGACAACCATAATATACATCAGTTATGTGTGGAACTAGGTTACATACCAGAAAATGCTCCTTTTCCCACACCATCAACTGCAAGTTCCTCTCTAATCCACTTATTGACCTGACTTGGAAATGTATAGCCATTCCTCCAATGTCACTGGGTCAAAATCCTGGAACTCCTTCCCAAGCTGCATTGTGGATTTACCTCCAGTACATGGACTGCAGCCCTTCAGAAAGGCAGCTCATCACTGCGATCTCAAGAGCAACTAGGGACAGGCAATAAATACTGGCTCATCTCAGGAATGTTTCAAAGAAAACAGCATTAAGCAAGTTCCAGCCGTTATGCTGACCGTAGATTTGTTGCAAATCTTTGAAGGGGATCAGTTTTACCAATTGATGATATTAACAATTCTATAATTCCAAAAAAAAGTACGTAAGATTTTCTAAAAACAAATAGAGCTATTCTGGTCTAATATGAAAGCAGATCTACAACTGAAATACAAGCAAAGAGAAGAGTTGCGGTTCATGATTATTAAAGCTTGCCTGAGGTTCCCTGTTTTAAATATATATTCAAAGAACTTGGCTTGACGGATATTTGGCTTAAATCAATAAGGGCATGACTATTTAAGAGCTACAGCCTGCCACAAAATGGGAAGTTGTGATTGTAATAGTAAAGTGGACTGTTGCTCACCATGGTACAGCAAATGTGAATGGATAACAATATTCTCTTCAGCACTGAAGAGCGAGAGTTCTTACTGTGTGAAATGAATCAATTGAGAATTACCCTTTTAGAGCTGAAAGGAGGGAGCTAATACATTCAAAGCTGTAATTCAACTCCCTCTTATACCTGACTGCAATGATTACACTGCACTCCTCAGATTCTTGTGAGCTTCACCAAGAATGATAACAATGCAACTTGGAAACTTCCAGATCATTTAGAAAGAAATCTCAGAGGGCTCTAATCAGTGTGATTTCATAGATCATGGAATCATAGAATCCCTACAATGTGAAAACAGGCCATTTGGCCCAACAAGTCCACACCGACCCTCTGAAGGTATCTACCCGGAACCATTCCTCTTCCCTAATATCTACATTTCCCCTGACTAATGCTTTTTTTTTGATACACTCAATCTGATAAGATTCGCATCCAACACCATTTGTGGCAGATATAATCCGCAGTGACTCTTAAACTCTCTTTAAACTCCCACATCTGACAAGAAGTACATATCACTGCAAAGGCTATTTTTGCTCCTTCACAATCTACAGACCCAGAAAATAATACCGTTGTATTCCTCTACAAACATTACCCCAGGTTAAATTAATAGCTAATGACTTATATTTTAAGTTTAATCAAGAGACTTATCTCCAAAAACATATAATCAAGAAAGAACCCACTGTACTCACTAATACAGCCTTTCTCTTGGACAGACTTAAAACAGCAATTAACTTATCTGATTTTATGCTATGAGCTTCACCCAACAGTTCCTCCAAGATTAGTTGTGAATTTCACAGTTTGTTAATTTTCCCAGACGCATTCCAGTGTCCAGCGATACACAAATTCAAACAGCAAAGGCAGTAACTGTGCAGGTACACTGTGGTGTCAGTTTCGTTCTCTCTCTCTCTCCTGCACTGTCCTCACCATGTGCTTCCTTTGCCTGCTCTTCTCCCTTTTAAAACTGCTGTTGTTTTGACTTTTTTTCCCCAAAGTTTCAAAACAATGCAACAGCATATAAAACAGTAATTATTGCTCCTGGAATTCGAGGAAATCACCTCCAACCCCTAAAATACCTAAAAAAAAGGAGCAGCTCTTACAGTCAGAAATTTTTCCTACCCTCCATCTTGGATACCAATGACACCAAAATTGGAGGTGTAGTGGACAGTGAAGAGGGTTACCTCAGATTACAACAGGATCTGGACCAGATGGGTCCAGATTTGTTGAGAAGTGGCAGATGGAGATTAATTCAGATAAATGTGAGGTGCTGCATTTTGGGAAAGCAAATCTTAGCAGGACTTATACACTCAATGGTAAGGTCCTGAACAAAGAGACCTTGGAGTGTAGGTTCATAGCTCCTTGAATGTGGAGTCGTACGTAGATAGGATAGTGAAGAAGGCATTTGGTATGCTTTCCTTTATTGATCAGAGTATTGAGTACAGGAGTTGGGAGGTCATGTTGCGGCTGTACAGGACATTGGTTAGGCCACTGTTAGAATATTGCGTACAATTCTGGTCCCCTTCCTATTGGAAAGATGTTGTGAAACTTGAAAGGGTTCAGAAAAGATTTACAAGGATGTTGCCAGGGTTGGAGGATTTGAGCTACAGGGAGAGGCTGAACAGGCTGGGGCTGTTTTCCCTGGAGCGTCGGAGGCTGAGAGGTGAGCTTATAGAGGTTTACAAAATTATGAGGTGCATGGATGGGATCAATAGACAAAGTCTTTTCCCTGGGGTCGGGGAGCCCAGAACTAGAGGGGCAACGTTTTCACACAGAGGGTGGTACGTGTATGGAATGAGCTGCCAGAGGATGTGGTGGAGGCTGGTACAATTGCAACATTTAAGAGGCATTTGGATGGGTATATGAATAGGAAGGGTTTGGAGGGATATGGGCCGGTGCTGGCAGGTGGGATGAGAGTGGGTTGGGATATCTGGTTGGCATGGACAGGCTGGACTGAAGGGTCTGTTTCCATGCTGTTAATCTCTATGACTCTATGACTTGATAATGCACCTAACCTACACATCCCTTTTACTGCTCCTGGAATGCTGCCTGAACTGCTGTGCTCTTCCAGCATCACTAATCTAGAATCTGGTTTCCAGCATTTGCAGTCATTGTTTTTACCTAGTTGATTTTAACCCTACTGCGAATCCTCTTGCAAGGATGCCTGCCTTGAAGAAGTTTTCCTCCTCTCTCTACAAGAATCTCAGGGAGTCCCTCTCCCCCTGCAACTCCCAGGTCCACACTTCAGGCTCTCTGCCTTTATTCCTGATGAAGGGCTTTTGCCCGAAACATCAATTTTACTGCTCCTCAGATGCTGCATGAACTGCTGTGCTCTTCCAGCACCACTAATCCAGAATCTGGTTTCCAGCATCTGCAAGTCATTGTTTTTACCACGATGGCCATTTAGCCTAACCCGCACTGCTTAGAACTGTGGGAGAAAACCGGAGTACCTGGAGGACACCCACACAGACACTGAGAATATGCAAACTCCATTCGGAAGCTGGAATTAAACATGGGTCCCTAACTACTGTGTTGCCCCTATTTGTAGGAGAATCAGAGCCCTATTCTCAACTAATGGGAGTATCTCACTCCATCTTATGGTTATTATCCAATCAAACAATTCAGAGATGTTCTTACACTCCTCTGGAACAGGTGAGACTTGAACCTGCATCTTTTGGCCTAGAGGTAGAGGCACTGTACCATAAAGCTTTTGCTGAGTAGTTTGGTGAGTTTCTCACTAGGCAACAGCAAGTTGTTAATTAAGGGGGACTGTAGCTTGTTAAGCACCCTATTAATGCCACATCTCATCTCATTAATAATTAGCTTTCTATCTTGCTAAACATACTGAATAAGCTAGATGTTGAGAAATGACACAGACTGTGGAGTTAATGTGAGAGATGCAGTGAATGAAGAATAGGTGCTTATTCGATTGGAAGGAAATGGATGGCTTGGCATCCTCCCTGAAGTGGTCTTAGTCTTGTCGTACTGCAAGGTCCAGGCTTCATTTTTGAAAAGTGTGGTGCTGGAAAAACGCAGCAGGCCAGGCAGCATCCGAAGAGCAGGTGAATCGACGTTTCGGGCATAAGCCCTTCTTCAGGAATGATTCCTGAAGAAGGACTTATGCCCGAAACGTCGATTCTCCTGCTCCTCAGATGCTGCCTGGCCTGTTGCGCTTTTCCAGCACCACACTTTTCAACTTTAGTCTCCAGCATCTGCAGTCCTCACTTTCTCCTAGTTGATCTTTCTTTCTTTCAGGCTTCATTCTTGTAGAGGCTGAATGTCAGGCATATCTTCACCCGTTTCTGCCTTATTGTGAGCTGTCTTTTCCTGGAATGAGAGAAAGTGAGGGATTGAGTGAAATGAAAATGGGTAGTCTAGCTGTTAATGCAGGTGGAGGTGAACAAAGGTCACAGGTTAGTGAATAGCCAATGCAGAGGCTATGCGAGGTTAGTGGTTTAGGAGGTGGGATGATGAGAGTAAGTGAGGGAACTAAGAGATTTGTTGCAGGCATAATAGTAAGGAAAACCACCACTAAATGTAAAGAACAATACAGCACAGGAAACAGGTCCTTCAGCCCTCCAAGCCTGCACTAACATATTTTGCCCTTCCGTACTAAAACTGTCTTCACTTACAGGATCTGTATCCCTCTTTTGTCCAGGTGCTTCTTGAATGCTGTTATTGTGTCTGTTTCCACCACCTCCCTGGTACCGTGTTCCAGGCACTTACCACCCTTTGTGTGAAAAATTTGACTCGCTGATCTCTTTTAAACTCCTCCCCTCGCATCTTTGCCTTGCATATGTCTTTTAAACTCTACCCCTACTAATTAACCTCTCACCCTGGAAAAAAGCCTTATATTTTCCTTTCTATCTATGCCATTCACAATTTTCTAAACTTCTATCAGGTCACCCATCAGCCTGCTGTGATCCAGTGAGAACAAACCCAGTTTGGGTTTCACCCATCTTGGTGAATCTTTTCTGTACTCTATCCAAAGTATCCACATCCTTCTTGTAGTCTGGTAATCAGAACTGTATGCAATATTCCAAGTGTGGCCTAACTGAAGTTTTACAAAGCTGCAGCATAATGTACCTATCCTTATACTCAATGCCCCTTACAATGAAGGCAAGCATGGCATAGGTCATTTTTACTACAATATCTACCTGTGCTGCCACCTTCAGTGATCTGTGGACCTGCACACCCAGATTCCTCTGCATACCAATACAGAACAAGGGTTCTGCCACTCACTGTATGATTTCCACCTACACTTGACCTTCCAAAATGCATCACCTCACATTTGTCCAGATTAAACTCCACCTGCCATTTTTTTGCCCATACCTCCAACTGATTTATATCCTGCTCTATCCCCTGACAATCCTCCTCACTGAATATTATGTTTAGGAGATGTTCCATTTTTATATGGAAAATTATGATGATTGTATCCTCTGTAACCATGACAGTCACCTTTATCCACATGCAATGCAGATGGTCTAATGTGGAAGATGTTCTCTGGGATGATGTGGAATGATCCATTGTCATGAACATTTCATGTTATTGTAACCTTCATTGAGATGAGAACAGCTGACTCTGATTCAAGTGTTGTTTGCATATCTTTGTTCAGCTAAAAACAGAACTCCCTGATAATCTGACCTGTGCAGTGAAGATAGCAAGGGCAGGTCTCTGTTGATGTACTTAAGTCTAGCTCCTAAAGTAGTGGTGACTGTGTCTGAAACAACTTGGACATTATTGTTTACCTTGGCCCCTTATTAATTCTTTTTCATCAATTCATCAATTCATCTGTATGATATGTGAGAAGCTCCAAACAATACCTGTTCTCCTCTCACTAAAATGCTAAAGTAATTACCATCCAAGTTTAATGGACACAATACTAATTAAGAAGGAAAATATCAAAATGGAAGACCACCCAACAACATCCTATAGCACATAGGCCAAAATATTCCAAAAGGCAATTGAAATGTGGAGTTTGCACATTCTCCCTGTGTCGGCGTGAGTTTCCTCCGGGTGCTCCGGTTTCCTCCCACAGTCCAAAGATGGGCAGGTTAGGTGAATTGGCCATACCAAATTTCCCCATAGTGTTAGGTCAATTATTCCGAGGGAAATGGGTCTGGGTGGGTTACTCTTCGGAGAGTTGGTGTGGACTGGTTGGGCTGAAGGGCCTGTTTCCACACTGTAAGGAATCTAATCTAATCAAAAATTGAAAAAAATTCAAGAAGTAAAAGAAGTGTTCCCCAGAAAAGGCAAGTTGGCAGGACTCCTATTAATTCAGTTTTGATGGGTTTGTTATACTCTGAGTGAAACCTAATTTAAAGTTGAATATTGAAGATTTCATGATTAGATTTGAAAATCTCAATGAAGCCATGAATTCTTCTGTTGTGGCCTCAAATTTTGTTTGGTAAAATCAAATGCACACAGAGATTCAACACACAAGCCTGAAACCCAAAATTCCAACCTCAGAACACAGCATGCAAAATCCCACTAGTGCTAAATGACTTTAAGTGATTTATTTATCATGTTCTTTTATGCTTACTGTGTTAGGAAATGCAATAGAAGGTAGTTTTAGTGTAGGCAAGGCATTTCTCTGGCAGAGGTAACATTGATTAAGTAGACTACTGGAATTAATTGCTTCTCTTTGGGCCTGATTTGGTACTTGTTCTAAACCAATTTTTTTTCTTTGAAGCCTGATCAAAGGGTTAAATATGTCAGCTCTTTGGCTAAGTTAGGTAAAGGGTCTCAAATAGGCTTGATAATCTCAACTTAATTTTTGATGGGTGAGAACTCCCTATCTAATAGCACTTAGGAGACACTTTAACACACAGGTTGTAGTGGTTCAAGAATGTGGCTCACTACCACCTTCTGAGTGCAGTCACTGATGCCTTCATCAGTGACACTAACATCTCATGACTGAATCTGAAGAAATCAAACTGTCCTTAATTTAGCATCAGTTAACTCAAATGTAGCAGTCTCTTTCAGACTGTGAGCATGAACGTGATGGAAATATTCTAGATAGTGCAAATAACATCCTGATGTCCCTTAGCTATTTGAGCACCAGATCACTCTGTGCTGTTTGTCCTCTCCTCAACTCACTCCTGTACTCCCCCTCCCCCGAAAAAACCCAAATGCACAAAGAGAGCAAAGGGACCATTCATGCCCATTTCTCAATGGGTGGCAAATGGCATTGGCATAGACTCTTAGCAGATTGTCTTTCTGCCATTGCTTTCAGTCAAGGAACAGTACCTACTTGCGAGGAGACTGAAAAAGACAAAAATAAATTGCCAAAACACATTTATTTTCTTTAAAAATCATCTCATCGCAGTTTCTTTAACAAGCTATCATTTAATTTTACAATGATAGAAATTTTATGTTCAATATATGTCGCCAATGAGTCATGCATAAAATCATAGGAACTATGCCAACATTGCTTTTGTAAGAACGGCAAGCTGTGGCTCAATAGCACAGTAGAGTAAGACAAGTAGTCAATCTACAAACAATATATTTGTAGCTGATTGATGACTCTGGTAATTTGTTACTAAGGAGGCAGTAGCTATCCATTTCACAAATGTGGTTATTAAGGACAATGCAAGCTTGCAGTGTCCGGCTTAGTATCCCTAGAGCTCTACAAACCGTACTCTAAGCTACAGCTATTAATGCTTCCCTTAAATGTATTATGTTAGTGTGCTATTTGGATGTCACAACAACTACTTGTAATTAATTGAGTTAGTAAAAAGTGCTTCTGAGATAACGAGAGATTGTCAAACCCTTGGTCAAATATCTAGTTGTTCAGTCACATGATAGAATTTCTGACAATCATGATCAAATTTGTAGGTTTTTCTTTTTGTCTTCCTCATGAAGGGCACTACATAGAAATGAAGCATTGCAATAGAAAACAGAGGGAAAGTTACCAGGAACATTGCAAACAAATCTATGGTCAGCATGACTGTGTGATATTTTAAAGTGGGTTTTAGTGAGTCAACTAATTTTACTTCTCATGCAAATGTTTTAAAACTTCCATCAAATTTAGGAGTGATGCTCAGGGGGTGCTGACTCACTAACAAAATTTTAAGTGCTATTCCAAAGTGAGACCTGTTTCTCAAATGATAATGCATTTGCAATACTTAAACTGGACAATTTTAACTAATGCAGGTCAAACAGAGAGCTTATTGCTTATGCTCATAATTCTATGGAAAAGAACCCTTCCTTTCACTGCTACTTGTCTAATATGTATCTCTATATATTTCTCCAACTTTCATTTTTATATATCCATCAAACTATTAGACATTACTAAAAGAGATAAGATCTCAGAGATAAACAACAGAGCTGCAAATATGGCAAAACATCATGAAACACCACTTTAAAGCACATTAGACATGCACTATGTTACACTGGCAAAGTTATTCCACATTTTAATAATACACATTGAGGGATAAATATTGGCCAGGATACCTATGGTAGTTCTCCTGTTCTGAAATGGTGCCATAGGATCTTTTATGTTCACCTGAGAGAGATAATGAGACATCGATTTAACTTGTCATCTGAAGGATGTCATCTCTGATGGTGCAGCATACATTCAGTATTGCAGTCGGGCTTATCCTAGATCTTCATTCTCAAATCTGTGCACAACCTTCTGACTCAATGGTGACAACTCAATATACCACATCACCTACATTGTTAAATCTCTCCAATGAGAACTAGTTTTTTTTTCTGTCATGTTGCCCAGTTCCCACTACTCATCTTAGCAACTTCACTCTCTTGGTAATGCCAATGACTTTCAATACTTGAATATTTTTCATATCCGTTATTAAAACCTCCCTCAATTACCAAGGCAGACTACAACAACAAACTCATCATTTAAAAGGTGACTTTTTTTTAATCTTTAAATATCAACTTCACTATTCATAGTAATAGTTGTCTTTCTGTTTTATAGATATTGCGATGATCACTGAACTTGTTTCTATTTTCTTCACCATGTCTGAAATATAAAATTGAATGCTTTTTCTTTCCCACTTTTTTGGAATCAAGCCTATTGGTCAACTGTCTTGATTGGTCAGCAGACCTATCTAATGAGCTGTGCAGGCCAGGAAAATTCAATAATTTACAATCTGTAGCATCTTGTCTCATCCATGGAGTAGCAACAATAATGATGTTAGAATTAGTACCAATATCTTTAGTTTATGAAAGGGTTGCTGGTTAGGCTGACCTACCCTAACTTCAATCAGTTAATCCCTATTGGGGTTAATCTCTTTTGGGATTGTGTTTGTATCGTTGTCACTTGGAGGACAGCAAAGAGTCTTTCCTAATTCATTTTCAATGCTCCAGTCCGAGCCACCATTTTCAGGGGAGGGGTAGTAGAGGATAAATATTTGGATAAGCTTAACATGGCCATCATTAATGTAATATTATTTTCCAAAAGGCTCATCAAACAGTTTCATATTCTTATTTCATTTTTTACATGATCAAAACGATAGAAACTGTTAACTCCTCTTACAAAATTTCAGGCTTTCCAATCCCAAACTTGGCAGCACGTAGTGAATAATTCTCGATTTACCTTGTCTTTTTAACCCTAGTGGTATACTGAATAATAAGCTCTGGCCCCTGGCTCCTGGCCTCTTATCTACATTTCTCAATTTAAAGGAAAATGCAGACAGCAGATCAAGTCATTTTTGGACTTGATCCCATTACATTGGTATACTTGCTGTGCAGCAGGCAAAGAATACGGTGCCAAAAAGGATGTTTTTCCTTGTTTGTTGCTTCAGCAACAATGAAAGCAAGCCAGCTGAAACTGTTCCCGTTAACCTACTGAAGGAAACCATCCTTTTTCTGTATAGACTGCGACTAAAGTCTTTCCTTGCTGTTAGTCTTTTTCTGTATACAGTCATTAACTTTCACAGGATACTCCCAACATTAATCCAATCAGATTGTACCTAATTGCATTTTCTGTACAATCCTTGACAATATTCACTAATTCATTTCACTAATGTCTGGATAGTTCCAATGCTTAGTTTATGATAGCAAGACTGCTCTTATGCACTTTCTGAATTCTTAAGTGAACACATTTATCAATTACGTAAGATATAATATAACATTTTTAACTTTTCTATTATCTATATCTCTAAAGTATTATGAAATGCACATTTGTATTCCTCTCAAAAGTAAATTCTAGGGAGGCATGCCCCCATATGGAATGATGTGGGAATGCAATATTTAATATTTGGCATGCATGCCAATAACTTGGTACTGCCAGTTCCTTCAGGCTAATATCTGATGCTGATCATTTCAAGAAAATCCTGGTACCTACTGAAAGGAAACAAACTTAATGAAGTGGAGGGTCTGAATACGAAAGCAGTTCTCCAGGGCTTGGAAAAATGGATGGCAGGAATGCGTTTAGAACAAACATTCTCTTTTCTAAGAACTGATGGCAACAATAACAGTGATGCAGTGATCTGTATTATCTCATTATGGACAAATTCAGACTGCTTCATATATATCTCAGTTTTAATTTAAATGGCATTTGGTTAGTTTCCCTGTGCTGAAATTGGAATAAGGGAAATTTGGATAATCCATACTAACTTGGAAAAGAATATTTTGACAAAAATGTTCATTGTTTTAATGAGACTTGACTGACAATACATCAGTTTAGACAGGCCCTTGTAACATCTCAAATTTGGTTGAATTACTGTAAGACATTTGATCTATCCCATTTTTTTAAGGTGTGAAAACAAGTGGAACTTTTTCATCATCTCTGAACATGGTCCCATAATCTCTATGAAGAGCTTGTACTTTGTGTTCACTTATGCTTTAAAAAAAACCAAATTTAGAAATAGTGACAAACCTTCAGAAAAGGAGAATGACCCAATTAAAAATAATATGCTTATACAAAACCCTTCAAGGAAAATACTTTTTATTTCTATGAATTGTTTTCTTATTCTTTTGACACTGGCTTTAACAGATTTATCATTATTATCACTGTATATTTAAAATATTTCAAAAATAGTATCCATGTTCAGCATTAAAAAAACATATTTGTTTTGAGGTTTAATTCTCGAGATCCTCCTCTTTTCTTGGCTCAATTCATTATCTCTGCTTTACAAAGAAAGAAAATCATGCATTTGTATGGCTCTTTTCACAAGCTCAGGACATGCTAAATTTATTAAATTTACACGACAAAGTAGGTTTTCTGAAATGTCACTGTTGTGATGTACAAAACTCGACATTAAACATTAAAATACCACTTGGCAATATCCCACAAACAGCAATGTGATAATTATGAGACAATCTGTTTCACTGGTAGTGGTTGAAGGATAAGTATTGATTAAGATACTGGGAGATTCCCCTGCCGACTTTCAAGTTACATAGCAAGGAATTTGTTCCATCCATTTGAAGGAGAAGATGGGTGCTCTATTGAACATCAAATCAGAAAGATGTTTTGTCTCTAGACTGATACCACAATTTAGCATTTTCCACATGCGTTTAATGTCTAGTTCCAGCAATGATTTCTTAACATATAGAATTTTGCCAGAAGCTTAAAGAAGGAAATATAATGCAATGTTAAGCAAAATAGGTACTTGTGCTCTAGTTAATATATTCAGAAAATGCAAAATACTATAATGATGAATTATAATGTTCAATCTCAAGTTGTACAATAATGAATATTGGTGCTTCAGTGTTACAGCAGGTCATTCATACATCATTTTATAAAAGAGTAATGTAATTATGTAAAATCACCGTACCAGTTAAATAACTGTTATAAGTTAAAGTTGGCTGTTTTAAGCCAGTTCATGGTTAATTAATTTGTATTCCTAACTATCCCAGATTTTCTGTTTCAAATGCAACCTATTTTACAACATTTCATTGCTTAGAGAATACCTTAACTTGTTGGTCAGGTTTGATTGGGATAAGATTGTGAAGGATGTCAGCACAATTTATAAATCACACAACACCAGGTTATAGTCCAACAGGTTTAATTGGAAGCACAATTTATGTCCAACATTTTTAAGAAGGATGATACCTGAAATTATCAATTAATCTGAAAAAGTAGTACATGTTTTAGCAAAGCTCTGAGTTTGTATAAAAAGGTTGACTGGTAAAGAAAATAAAGAGTGGTTGATATAACTGGCTTCTCTTTACTGATACAAATGCCTTGCAGGGCAGCATCCACCTGAGTCAGTGTGCATCAATCCAATTTAGCTATAACTTAAAGTTTCATTACTTTCTGACTAAAGCAAGTGCACTTGCAGCAATGCACTATGAAAAAGACTATTGGATTGCCAGTGATTTTTATACATAATGCTATTAGGTTTGTAAAGTAATTTCTGAACTGACTAAGAGCTGATTCAGTCAGTAGGATGGCATAGTGTTCTGAAACTCTGAAATGAAACAATACGTTGTGATAGCATGTGAATCATCATCCACCTGCTGCTGTGGGGAGGTGGTAATGGCTGGTAGGTGCATTTCCCATCAGACGGGAGAACAGCAGGGCAGTTAACCCAACCTTAGCAGTGACTAACTTCACAATGACAGTAATGGAATATTTAGAACAAGTAACATTGTTACTGTCAACCGTTGGTGTTTTGTGTAGCATGAGAAATAGGACAAAATGGGGAATGAACCCGACCAGGTGTTAGGTTTGGAGGGAGGTGAGCACTTTGGCGATAGTGACCATAATTCGGTTATGTTTACAATAGCAATAGACAGGGAAAGGTGTATACTGCAGGGAAAGATGTATAACTGGGGGAAAAGCAATTATGATGTGATTAGGCAAGATTTAGGATGCAGATTTAGGAAAGAAACTGCAAAGGATGGACACTCTCGAAGTATGGAGTTTATTCAAGGAACAGCTACTGTGGGTCTTTGATAAGTACAAACCTATCAGGCAGGGAGGTAGTTGTCGAGAGAGGCAGCCATGGTTTACAAAAGAAGTTGAAGCTCTTGTCAAGAGGAAGAAGGTGGCTTATGTGAGGACAAGGCATGAAAGCACAGTTAGGGGGTTGGAGAGTTATAAGTTAGCCAAAAAAGATCTAAAGAGAGGGCTAAGAAGAGCCAGGAGGAGATGTGAGAAGTTGTTGGCGGATAGGATCAAGGAAAACCCTAAGGCCTTCTATAGGTATATCAGGAATAAAAGAATAACTAGTGTAAGATTAGGGCCAATCAAAGGTAGTAGTGCAAAGTTGTGTGTGGAACCTGAGGATATAGGGAAGCACTTAATGAATACTTTTCATCAATATTCACATAGGAAAAGGGCAATGTTAGTGAGCTTACGGAGTTACAGGCAACAAGATTAGATGAGATTGAGTTTGACAAAGAGGAGGTTTTAGCAAGTTTGGAAGATCTGGAAATAGATAAAACCCTAGGGCCAGATGGGATTCATCCTCAGATTCTCTGGGAAGCTCGGGAGAAACTTGCAGAGCCTTTGTTTTCAATCTTTATGACATCATTGTCAACAGGAGTAGTGCCAGAAGACCGGAGGATAGCAAATATTGTTCTCTTGTTTAAGAAGGGGTGTCAGGACAACCCTGGTACATATAGGCCAGTGAACCTGACTTCAGTTGTGGGTAAGCTGTTGGAAAAGGTTATAAGAGATAGGATTTATAGTCATTTGGAAAATAATAATTTGATTAGGGATAGTCAACATGGTTTTATGAAGAGTAGGTTGCGCCTCACTAATCTTATTGAGTTCTTCAAGAAGGCGACAAAACAGGTGGATGACGGTAAGGTGGTTGATGTGGTGTACATGGACTTCAGTAAGGGGTTTGATAAGGTTCCACATGGTAGACTGTTGCACAAAATAAGGAGTTTCAGGATTGAAGGTGATTTAATGGTTTAGATCAGAAATTGGCTAGCTGAAAGAAGGTGGTGGTTGATGTGAAGTGCTCATCCTGAAGCTCAGTTACCAGTGGTGTGCTGCAAGGATCTGTTTTGGGGCCACTGCTGTTTGTCATTTTTATAAATGATCTGGAAGTGGATGTAGATGAATGAGTTAGTAAATTTGCAGATGACACAAAGATAGACAGAGTTATGGATAGTGCCGAAGGATGTTGTGGGTGACAGAGGAACATAAATAAGTTGCAGAACTGGGCTGAGAAGTGGCAAATGGAGTTAAATGTGGAAAAGTGTGAGGTACTTCAGAAGAAGTAACAGGAATGCAGAGTACTGGGCTAATGGTAAAATTCTTTGTAGTGTAGATGAACAAAGAGATCTTAGTATCCAGGTGCATAAATCCCTGAAAGTTGCCACCCAGGTTGATAGGGTTGTTAGGAAGGCGTATGGTATGTTGGCGTTTATTGGTAGGGGGATTGAATTTTGGAGCCACAAAGTCATGTTTCAGCTGTACAAAACATTGGTAAGGCCGTATCTGGAGGATTGCATGCAGTTCTGGTCACCGCATTATAGGAAGGATGCGGAAGCATTGGAAAGGTTTCAGAGGAGATTTATTAATATGTTGTCTAGTATGGAAGGAAGGTCTTATGAGGAAAGGCTGAGGGAACTGAGGCTGTTTTCGTTGGAGAGAAGGAGGTTGAGAGGTGACTGAATCGAGACGTATAAGATAATCAGAGTGTTAGACAGGGTGGACAGTGACAGCCTTTTTCCTCAGATGGTGAAGGCCAACATGAGGGGATATTGCTTTAAATTAAGGGGTAATAGATTTAGGACAGATACCAGGGGTAGTTTATTTACTCAGAGTGTAGTAGTGGCGTGGAACACGCTGCCTGCAACAGTAGTAGACTCGCCGTCGTTAAGAGCATTTAAATGGGCATTGGACATACATATGGATAATAACAGAACGGTGTAAGTTCAATGGGCATCAGATTAATTTTGCAGGTTGGTGCAACATCGAGGGTCAATGGGCCTGTACTGTGCTGTAACATTCTATGTTCTATGTTCTTAAATACAAACTTAACAAGAAAATATTGTAACGGACAAACTAATGAGACTTGCTGTTTGTTCGACTCAACATTGATTTAATTTTTAGACCATTTGTCCTGGAGGGTAGTGTAGGCAGAGATCCAAAAAGTGTGACACACTCGACACAATATCTGGTATTTTGCAAACAGATTAAGCAACCAATCCAACTGAAATTTTATTATCTAACAATGATGTGTCTAGACTGGGCAACGTAAGGTTGGATTAAGGCAGATAGCAATAAGAGACGGAATGATAGAGTTCAATATAACGTCTTTCTAAAGAAGTCTGCAAAAAAATTAAATTGTGAAGGAAGGAAACATCTCCATTTGTAAAAGTTTGTTTTCAGGGCTAGGAAGGTTGTTTGACAGTAATTATAATTTATGGGCCATGTAAAAAAGTCCATGGTCTGAAGTGAGCTTTGTCCACAAATACAATATAAGAGTTGGGACCTCCAGTTTTGATGTTTAACTGAAATGGGGCGACAGACAGTAAGATTTTTTGTGTGTAAGTTGTAGAGGAATGATGCTCATTGGACAGCAATTTCTAGAGATTTGGGGTAGGAAGATGTAAGATAGGAAAAGGGTGAAGAGAGGGAAGGACACAGCACGTTGTCTAAGAAAAAGTGTTCTGAACTGCTGCCAGCCCTTTTCTGTTCTCCATACCTCTTGGTAAAGCTCCATTGATCAAATATGAAACTATTGTTTTAAGGATTACTGGGATCTAAATCTGCCATTCAAGGACTTTTTTTTGTTAAAGTTTAACCTAATTCCAATATCTTTTAGGCAACTCAGTTTTGAATGGATTGTTTAACTCACTTTGTTTGCTGGAATACTGGAGCCTGAAGTTAGCATGGGAGTTCTCCTGAACATGGCCGACCCAGCTGAGGGGCTAGCTACATTACCATAAATGTTTGCATTCATCCAAAATAATTCTTTTTTGTTTCTCCCCCATACTACAAATGGGATGTTACTGGGAAGGTTAGGGTTATTGCTGCAGTATTTCTTTAAAGTGGTTAAATTGATACTTTAGTTTTTCTATTCATTCATTTTTCACATCTCGGAACACAGACCACTGTCGCACTGGAGCTTGTGTTTCTGGTCACACCCAAATGAAACAAAATAAAACAAATAAATGCACAAAACATAAACTTCTGTACCTTGGTGACAGAACAAATTTGGAGGCTAATTTATTCCCCATCTCCCAAATGAAGATATTTTTGGAAATATTTTAGAATGAGATTTCTCTTCTAACTTCTGAAGACATTGCATCTCGAAATGAAGAAGCCAGAGCTCATATGTCCAGAAAGCAAATGTTTCAGTGCACCCTTGTTACTGGGTCCACAAGCTCTCATGATCCAGGCAGACTGATATATTTGTCACTAGAATTAGATGTTCTCTTTGTTAACTGTGTATAATGTGTGTTTTGTTTTCTGAAATTCCTGAAAATTTTAGCTCTTAAAATGAAAATAATTCTTGATTGATTACCAGAGTGTATTTAGCTGCTCAAACCATGAAAGGATTACAGTTCAAACAGCGAGAATAGTTGAGACCACGGTTCACGTTTAAAGCTCTTCTCAATGCAGTTTCAATTTTACTGTATTTATTATGACTTTGACACAAAACGATTATGAAATGCAGCAAATGAATTGAACCATTATTGCATTTCCTTTTAGCATGCTAAACTATTAAGTCATATTATAATGAAAGCATTGTTTCCCAACTGTCCCTTAACTAGCTATATTTCTGCTTAGTTTTTAACTCTGGCTAAGAATTGCCAAGCAATCTGTCTGGCATGAGGCCCAGGAGGTTGAAATTTCGAGATCCTTATTTTTCCCAATGCCGACTCCTGCTTGAAGTCAGCAAGGATAACATGGACCTCAGTGACCCACAGTGAACATTGTCAGCAGTACACCACTGAGGACTGAAGAAAGAGTTTGCGTTCAGATTTGGGATGATCATAAAGCCAGACTGGGAAGTAAAGCAGGACAGATGATCTTGGCCCTAGGGTTTTTTTGTTGCTCTGACAGGAGCACACCTGACTTTTCTGAACCATGAGAAAACTCTCCAATGATTTTTTAAAAAAATATGTTATTTACTTACACCTAGAATCCCTACATTGTGAAAGTATGCCATTCAGTGCATCAAATCCACCCCAACCTTTGGCAGGGCATCCCATCCTGCATTTGCAATGGCTAATCCACCTAGGTTGCACATTCCTGGACACTATGGACAATTTTTGCATGGCCAATATGCACATCTTTTGACTGTGGAAGGAAACTGGAGCACCCAGAGGAAACCCATGCAGACAAGGGGAGAATGTGCAAACTCCACACAATCACCCACGGGTGGAATCAAACCTGGGTCCCTGATACTGTAAGGCAGCAGTGCTAACCACTGAGCCACTGTTCCAACCTCTTTTGTTCTGATGTTGCTGTTCATTAACCTTTGTTTCAATCGAGATATTTCATATTTACTCTCTATCCATAGTGAATTTATCAATTTATCAGTAATATCCAGAATACTCATTTAACTGGCTGGCCCAGTTCTACCAAAGATCAGCATACCACAGTACAGTTCAGAATGCAGTCATGCCTAATGCTGTCCTTTATTTCAGAGAGTGAATTGGGATGGTGGAAAATCATGGGGAGCTGGAACTTTGCCACACTTCAGCACCAAGTACTGCCTACCTACCAATGTCAACACTGGAATGTCTGAAGCTCTGAAGATGCCCATGTTCTCCTGCTTCTCAGCTGCAGATCAGACAATGAAACACACGGGGCTTCAGTGGAAAAGGAAGAGGCAACATTTTTATCAGCAGAAATTTTTCTTAAGTGTACATGTGGGACTTCTTTTGCTCTACTCCAAACAAAGTCTCAATCACAAAAGGTGAACATCCCCATGCATTGTGCCATCTCCATTATACATTCTAACCATTACTATAACGTTTCTGAATGTGATGGCCCAATTGAGCACTAAGCTTTGTTTATTCTGTGTATTTCCATACCATTGATTTCTATCAACTAGAGCCAAGTTGAGGGTTACTGAACATATTGCACATTGGATGCTGACAGATATTTGTCCCACTACTTCTCTCGACCTTGCACCTTTTTCATTCAATGAAAGTTAACAACATGAACTGACCTCTTATAATTGAATTTAATGTTTTATTTTTCTCCGGTGAGCTGCTGGAACTATTTTCACTAGAACAGTGTAGGAAAAGATAGCATTTCAATGAGTTTCTACAATTATGAAGGGCATTGGTACGGTGAATAGGAACACATTCGACAAGCTGGCTGAGAAATTAATGACAAGAGGTCACCAATTCAGATTTAACAAAATATGAACAAGGAGAGAGCTTAGTGGAAATGTTTTCATGCAAAGAATTGTTGGGACACAGTAGTTGCTAACAAAAACAGCTAAAGTTGGGATAATGTATATCTTAAGAAAGGTGATTAGATATATAGGTGTTCATAGCGAGCTTATCCAGTGTTGTTAGCATGATTCTGTTTTGTGTTCCAACCATCAAGCCAACTGAGTTAACCAACCCCCAACTGCGTTCAGCTGTAAGAGCTCTCAAAGTCAAGTAGCCAATCCCAATAAGGTGATCATCCCTTTCTTATTTCTCAGTTTCAACCAAATAACTTCCCTGGATGTATTTCCAGGAATAACCTCCCTCGGTACAGCTGTAATGTGATTTCTCATCAAAAACGCCACTCCTCCTCCTCTCTTGCCTCCCTTTCTATTCTTCCTGTAGCATTTGTATCCTGGAACATTAAGCTGCCAGTCCTGCCCATCCTTGAGCCATGTTTCTGTATTTGCTATAATATCCCAGTCCCATGTTCCTAACCATGCCTTGAGTTCATCTGCCTTCCCTGTTAGGCCCCTTGCATTGAAATAAATGCCATTTAAGTTGTTAGTCCTACCTAGTCCCTGCCTGCCCTGACTGTTTGACTTCCTTCTGTTCTCAACTGTACCAATTTCAGATTGATCTCTTTCCTCACTACCTCCCTGCCTCCTCCCCCCCCCCCCAACCCCACTTACTAGTTTAAATCCTCCTGTGCATCTCTAGCAAATCTCCCTGCCAATATGCCACTGTTGGAATATTGCGTGCAATTCTGGTCTCCTTCCTATCGGAAAGATGTTGTGAAACTTGAAAGGGTTCAGAAAAGATTTACAAGAATGTTGCCAGGATTGGAGGATTTGAGTTATAGGGAGAGGCTGAGGGGTGACCTTTTGGAGGTTTACAAAATTATGAGGGGCATGGATAGAATAAATAGACAAAGTCTTTTCCTTGGTTCGGGGAGTCCAGAACTAGAGGGCATAGGTTTAGGGTGAGGGGGGAAAGATATAAAAGAGACCTAAGTGGCAGCTTTTTCACACAGAGAGTGGTATGGGTATGAAATTAGCTGCCAGAGGAAGTGGTGGAGGCTGGTACAATTGCAACATTTAAGAGGCATTTGAATGGGTGTATGTATAGGAAGGATATGGGCCAGGTGCTGGTAGGTGGGACTAGATTGGGTTGGGATATCTGGTCAGCTTGGATGGGTTGGACTGAAGGGTCTGTTTCAATGCTGTACATCTCTATGTCTCTATGTTCATTCCCTTCCAATTTACGTGCAAACCGCCCTTCTTGTACAGATCACTTCTACCCCAAAAGAGATTCCAATGGTCCAAAACCTGAATCCTTCTCCCATACACCAGCTCCTCCAGCCATACATTGATCTGCTCTATCCTCCTATTCCTTCCCTCACCAGCTCGTAACACCACAACTAATCCAGATATTACTACTCTCGAGGACCTCCTGTTTAAATTCCTGCCTAACTCTCTGTAATTTCCCTTCAGAATCTCAACCTATTCCCTTCCTATGTCATTGGTTTCAATGTGGACAGTGACCTCTTGCTGGCCCCTCTCCCCCTTGAGAACATTCTGCACCCTCTTTGAGACATCCTTGATCCTGGCACGAGGGAAGCAATACACCATCCTGATTTTTCGATGCTGGCCACAGAAACGTCTGTACCTCAGACGAAAGAGTCCCCTAACACAGTTGATCTCTTGGAACCCAATGTACCCCTCATTGCATTAGATCCAGTCTTAATAGCAGAAACATTCCCCTGAGAATCCATCACCCCCTACATTTTCCAAAACAGCATACTTGTTTGAAATGGGTATAGCCACAGAAAGCTTCTGCACTAGCTGCCTACCTCTCTTACCTTTCCAGGAGTTAACCCATCTATGTGACTGTATCTGAGACTTTTCCCCCTTTCTATAACTGCAATCCATCACATACTGTTGCTGTTGCAAATTCCTCATTGTTTCTAACTGTCTCTCCAACCGATCCATTTGATCTGATAAGATTTGCAACCAACAGCATTTATTGCAGATATAATCTGCAGTACCCCTTAAACTCTCTTTAAACTCACACACCTAGCAAGAAGCACATATCACTTTACTAAAGGTCATCTTGCTCCTTCACAATCTACAGACCCAAAAAATAAAACCATTGTATTCCTCTACAAAACACTGCCCCAGGTTAAATTAATAGTCATGTCTTATATTTTAAGTTTAATCAAGAGACATATCTCAAAAAACATATAATCAAGAACCCACTCTACTCACTACTGCAGACTTTCTGTAGGTCCCACTTAAAAACAATACATTCATCTGCTTCTGTGCTGTGAACTTCACCCAGTTCCTCCAAGATCAGTTGTGAATTTCACTGTTTGTTAATTTTCCCAGATGTCCAATGATACATAAATTCAAATAGCAAAGGCAGTAACTGTTCAGGTTCACTGCTGTGTCAGTTTCTTTCTCTCTCTCATCTGCACTGACCTTACATGTGCTTCATTTTGTCTGTTCTTCTCCCTTTTAAAACTGCTGTTGTTTTGACTTTTTTTTCCAAAGTTCCAAAACAATGCGACAGAATTTAAAACAGTAATTGCTGCTCCTGGAATTCAAGGAAATCACCTCCAACACCTAAAATACCTCAATAAAGGAGCAACTGTTACAGCCAGGAATTTTTCCCATCCTCTATTTGGATTACCCAGAATATGTGAATAAGGTTTATTGAACTGTTAAGCTGTGAAATTATTTTAACTGATTGCCCTTTAAGAATAAAATAAAACTACCCACCTGTGTCTGGGTTGAAAAAAAATGTTCTATTAGTTTCAATAGTTGCTCATTTACACAAAACAATAGGTATTGTTATTTCAATATTATTACTGCTTTCCTACTTCATAAACCTGTCATTATCACAATGGGGAAGATTGTATGATTGTAAGTTTGCTATTTAATTGATTACACAAAGAGGTTATCAAAGCATTAGGTGTCCTTGTAGGTTATGAATAAAATATTTGTTTTGATAAGGGATTAAAGACTTGAGGGGATTTAAATATATTAAATGGGAGATCATGAATTATAGCTTTGTTAATATATGGAAGTCTTTGAAATATAATTTGAATCTTATTTTGTTTTTTCAAAACATGGTTTCTGAGGTATTTGATAAATAGGGGATGAGTTTGCATGGAGGCTGTAAGGGCGGAGGCTGTAAGGGTAAAGGCTGCTAGGGGGGCATAGGTATATGAATTGGCACTGTGCTGTTCGGTGACTGGAGCAACCTTGCGATGATATCATTGGAACAGCTCTCTAGTGGGCATAAATGGTACGTTTGGGAGCAATTAATTGGATTACAAGAGTAAGTAACATGGAACGTAGGTAATAGTTTTTAAATAACAGAACAGTAGGTTCAGAGCCTGCCTATCTCAGATTACTACGTATAAGAGTAGTTACTATTAATATGCAAGAATCAATGGTTGAAAGAAGGCTAAATTTGCAGGCAGTTCTTGACCTCACCTTCTCCTTAACCAGTTTGTATTGAATTGAACTCTTAGATGTGCACATAAAGCTACACAACAAATGATGCACTAAATTGGATATAAGTGACTGTGGGGATTGGATGGAGTGCATGGTTTTCATTTATGGGCATGGGGAGTTGATGGGCGGTAAGGGATATGAAAGCTGAGTGCAAGAAAGACAAATGTTTAAGAAAATAATCCCAGTGAACTATGGTAGGCCATTTAACCAGCCATCCTGGCTATTTGGCAGTGCCTGTGACCACCTACAATCTGAATCTGGGGATGGGGGGATAGTTCCCAACAACCAGTCCGTGAATCTTACTCTGCCCCACTCCCAAAGAATGCAAATTCCACCACTCAGGACATTCCTTGCAAATGGATGCAGTGAGTCAGAAGAACTCCTTCCTCCATACACTTGCCTTGGAGGTGAAAATCCAATCTCCAGATTCTACTCAATGTAAACTTAAAGACTGCCACTATTGTCTCCAACTGTAAATTCTTTCCACCTTCTTCCCAGTAAAACTATCTTAACATTCCTTTGATCTCCAAGAGGCAAAGCATCCAGTTGTATTGTCAGGAAGGTGGCAGTACAGGTCACATGGCTCCCTTCATTTACCTTAAATTCAAAGCTACAGTCCTAAAATATTATAATTTTATAATCTTTATAACTGCAGCAAGAGTGAACAAAAACATGCTGTGCTTTATTTTCTGTGCAGTAATCTTTTCTGGTTCAATGTACCTCTTCAAATAAGTACCAATTTTTTAGATGTGCAGATTTTAAACATCAACACACACCTGTTACGGGCTCCAATTCTCCTTAGCCATTGACCCTCTACACACTCCGACAACCTCCAGTTATGTACCTAGTCTCATTTGATCCAACCCTTAGCTGTTGCTGTTAAACACTGATCCTTCTTTGTTGTACTGTTAGAGGGGAAGGACCCCCCACATTTCTCATATTTTATGTATTATTCATCAATTTTTATAGATTATTTTAAAATAATGGTTTATTAACTACTACTACTAATACTACTATTATGTTTAACAGATGCCAGCACTTTACTAATTAACTAATTTACTTGAAGGATTAAAATATTTTAAGGCAAAATTGATGAATCATGTCAGAGCAAATGGTTGACTTGTAATTTAAAAAGATTTCTGCTAAGACTTGTACTTAATTCTAAAAGTGCTCTATTTCACCGTATTACCAAATACTCTCTGTCTAACCCCCGCCTTTCCTGTCCTGGGGCAATGGGAATTTTGTAGCCCATTCAGCAGTGCTGTGTTTACACTGCAATGATTACTACAAAGGTCACCATTACCATGCATGATTCAGTGAGATGGATGTTTTCACTTAAACTTTCTGATGAGCTTAATCATCTCTTGGTCTAAGCTTACACCTGTAAAAAACAGCAAATGACTAATCTCTGAGTTATATATAATGAACTTTAGCCTTTGCTGATGCCAGTACCCGCCCAGTTTCAATCTTAGATTGGTGTGTGTGTGTGAAATTACATCAATTTAGTCCATAAAGTCCACGCAAGAGTGGGTATATTTTTAATTTCTTCAAGGTGTTGCATACTTGTTGCAGTGGAATGCCAGTGCTTTGACTTTACTGAGAAGGCTCCATAGGCTTCCTCAATGTAAGTGGTGAACAACAGGATAAATGTAAAATGAACAAATATTTGTTTGAGAAAAATCACTCAAACTGGGTCCATTCAGAAAGGACAGCATTGCATCACAGCAGATTACCAGGGAGTGTTGGCTTGTATTGCAATATCAAAGATATATATCTACATTAACACCTTGGAATATTCAATCTTTGCTTGTTATAAGACAAACAGATGTGGCAGCCATTTTCTACCAGTAATGTCCTGAGTTAGCTTTGAAATAAACTTCAAATTGCCCTATTTAGGGTGATTAGTTTAGACAGTAGTTTGGCCAAAATATTAGGGAACTTTTCATTCCTCTTCCAAACTTGTCATCTTACTGTATACTTTAATCACTGTGTGTGGTATGACCTTTCTTTAACATCTCATCTGATTTCCAATACTGCAGCAACTGTTCAGTGTTACATTACAATGTTAGCATAAGTTAATGTGGACAAACCTAACTTGGGTCCTAAATCACTATCTCTGACACAATGATACAAGTGTTGATAATTAAGCTGACGAGCTTGATTGGATGAATGCTGTATTTCCCAGATTTTTCAGTTGATTATCTTAGGAGCAAAATTGAAATATTAGAAGCAGTATCTCTGCAGAACACAGACCATGAATGACATTAATAATGGCCTAATAGTAAGTGTTATGTCAATGATAATTGTATAATAATCAATTGCTCATCAGAGTTTGATTAAATCCAAGGATTAGTTTATTTAAACCAATAAAATGGGCTCTAGTGGTGTTATGGTAATATCCCTACCTTTGAGCTAAGAAGCCCAAATTCATGTCCACCCTTGTCCAGAGATGTGTTATAACAGCTCTGAGTAGGTTGAGTAAAAAATAGGTTTAAACAAATAAAACACATTACAAGTTGAAACAGATGTTAGAGCAAACTGATTTCTGTGTGTGCAGTTTGGAATCCCACACCAGACCAACAAGTGAGCAGAATCTGAACATTATAGACATACTCACGTAGAGTGCTGAAAGACTAATTCTCTCAAAGGCAAGGTCTGCATACAACATTACCTTTCTTTCCAAAAGAAAGTTTAACTGTTTATAATGGATGAAACAATGAGTAGCTAATTTGCTAGTATAAACCCAGATCTTGGAGATGGTATTCTTAAGTTTAGATTTATCCTGATCTGGTGATTCAGCACTTTCCTTTTGAACCTTTGTTTTTCTTTCCACGTAGAGGGCTAAGATTTTAGCACCACTAATTCTATAGTAAGTGTGTCATTCTCAATTCTTCAAATGTCTCTTGAACAGATTGCTGATGTTTCTCTTGTGTCTCTGATGGTCATTTCTATGAATTGTGACTTGTGTAAAGTCAGGGAATGCTGGTATATTTGTAAATGCTGATCCAGCAGGATTTTAGATGCAGAGCATCTGCAACATCCAGGCACACTGTTCTTGCACTTCAGCATTATTGATCCTGTACTTAAAATTGATCAATAACATGGCTTCCCATATCTGTGGGCTAGTGTGCACTGTGTTAATCTTAACTAGTAATGAATGGTTAACAGTTTCTGAGAACAGATCATGTGAAATTTTGCACATACTTTAGACAGCATGATATCATTATCTTCCATGAGATTGACAGTATGAAACATGTGTTCATCACTCTTTGTCACATCATGTACATTGTCAGATTCTAGTTTGTTGATCGTTTCATATGTACACCTCTGGCAAGACATCACAGGATGTTTATCACTTAAAGTCACTCATTGTGCATGGTCTGATTGGGCTGCCTGGATGTTTCCTTGATGCATGCAGAATGCTGCACCCTCTATACAACATATCATGGTTATGTGTTTTAGTGATTGTATCAAATGTTGAGCTTGTAAGACTGTAAGTTTTATCAACCTGCAAAAATCACTTTCTATTTATGTCCATCCTTCAGTAGCTCTTTGCTGCTATTCTTATTGTTTGCTATCAAATCTTTCTTGGGAATAGATGCAATCACCAATTCAATAATCCTATTTGAGAGTGTGGTGCTGGAAAAGTACAGCAGGTCAGGCAGCATCTAAGGAGCAGGTGAATCAATGTTTCAGGGATAATCCCTTAATCAGGAATGAAGCTCATTTATTATGAAGGACTTATGCCCGAAACATTGATTCTCCTGCTCCTCAGATGCTGCCTGAGCTTCATTCCTGATAAAGGGCTTATCCCTGAAACATCGATTCACCTGCTCCTTAGATGCTGCCTGACCTGCTGTGCTTTTCCAGCACCACACTCTCGACTTTGATCTCCAGCATCTGCGGTCCTCGCTTTCTCCAATAATCCTATTTCCTAGCTCCCCACTTATTAAAAAAAAACCTTTTCTCTGCATCTGCTCATTAAGTGGTCTGTGAATTCTGTAGGTTTCTACATGAATGATGTGAATTATTGTTGACAAAATGCAAGTTTAATCTGATTGTTAATTGGTCTTCTAAAATGAATCAATATTTTTGGGGATCCTTTAGGTTTTTGATGGCTAATCCTGATTAAGTTTGTGTAGACCTTCATTCCCTATTGCTGAGAAAATTTTAATGGCTTGCCTTTATATATTGAATGCCCCCAAAGTAACTCTGAATGCTGTTTAATCATTTTACGTTTTGTTAACATTTGTAGTTGAATCAGGAAAAAAACAGGGAATTCTGAACATTCTGAGAATATGCTTTTGACTTCCCCTTGCTTGCTTTTGATCCAGCGCACAATCAATTCATTTGCCTTCCTTAAGTGAGTTAAACTGGTCAAGATTTGTCTGCTTACCAACAAAGCTGTATCTTCAACACACTCTGGTGCTGTAATGAACAAAGACATCTAGGGTTGTCTCATTCACTTTAATATGATTTAGGTCCATTGACCATGTGTTCTGCCTGCAGATTAAATTGCTTGCTGACTGTTCATGCGTGATTGGCCTTATTGGCACATCACTCTCACCATGTCATGTGAACAATAATGGTCTTATAATCAATCACTCATCAAGAATTGATTAATGCTAAGGGCATATTTTTAAACAGTAAAAAGACATGATAAGTTATGCAGTGGTTATTACAGCAAACTAATTGATTTCTGTGTATCTTGAAAACTCACAGTAGATCAACAGCCAGGCAGAATCAAAGCATTGTGTACATTAGGAGTCCTTAAAGATGAAGTTTTTTAAAGGCAAATATGCACACCACCGTAAGCAGCCACATGATCATAGGACAAAGGTGCAGAAGCAGACAAATCAGCTCATCAATTCTGCTGAGCCTTTGAATGAAATCATAGCTGATTTGATAATCCTCAACTCTACCTTCCTGCCTTCTCCTCAATCACCCTTTTCTCCCTTACAGGTTAAAAATCTGTCTATCTTACCTTGAAAGTACTTAATGAGCCAGACTCAACAGCCCTCTGTGGTAAAGCATTCCTCAGATTTTCAAACCTTTGAGAAAAGAAATTCTTTCTTATTCCTGATTTACATGTGCAACTCCTTATTCTGAAATTATCCCCTCTCATCCAAGATTTTCCTACAAAGGGAAAAACCTTTCTGCATCTACCCTGTCAAGTCCTCTAAGAAGCTTGTATGTTTCAATAAAGTTGCCTCTCATTCTTCTACATTTGAATGAGTATAGGCCAAATCTACCCAACCTCTTTTCATAAGACAGTTCTTCCATACCTGCTAACCAGCCTAGTGAACCTTCTCTGGTGTCTCTGAAATGCCATCACAATTCCAATTAGATAAGGGGTCCAAAACTGTTCACAATATTCCAATTGTGGTCTGACCAGTGCCATGTGTAGTTTTAGCAAAACTTCCCTACTTTAATTTTCCATTCCCCTTAAAATAAAGGCCAACATTCCATTTACCTTAAATTGCTAAAGTTTACTTGCAAACTTGAATCCCTAATCTTTCTGATTTTTGGACAAGGGGTTCCTATTCCTTACCTTCTGTAGCTTTCCGCAGTCTTTCTCCACTTAAACAATTTTCAGGTGTCTTATTCATTCTGCTGAAATACATAATCACACATTTCTCCACGTTATATTCCATCTGCCAGGGTTTTGTTCACTCACTTAACCTGTATATAGCTCCTTTGCATACCTTTGGTATCACCTTCATAACTTGCTTTCCCACATTTTTTGTCATCATTTGGCTATGGTACATTCACTTTCTTCATCCAAGACATTAATATATATTGTTCATAATTGTTGCCCCAGCACTGACCCACCACTAGGTACAGGTTGCCAGCTTGAAAATGGCCCACTTGGCCAAGCTTTCTGTCTTGTATTAGTTAGCCAATCCTCCATCCATGTTAATATACTACCTCCAACATGGGCTCTTTTCTTAGCAAGAAAAGTTACTACCAGTACATCCACTATCTCTATAGTTATTTTCTTTGATATCCTAAAATATGTCCCATATGGTCCAGGGGACTTATCAATCTTTAGCCCCACTAGTTTCCCTAGCACTTTTCTCAAATGATAATTATTCTATTTATTTCCTCTCCTCATTTTGTCTCTTGAATATTGAGTAATTTTGGAATGCTTTTAGCATCTTCTATGGTGAAGACTGATCAAACGCATTTATTCAACTACTCTGCTATTTTTTGGCTCCACATTATCATTTGCCAGCCTCATTCTGTAAAGGGCCTGTGTTCACTTTGGCCTCCCTTGTCTTTTTTATGTATTTGAAGAAGCTCTTGCTGTCTGTCTTAATATTACTTGCAAACTAGTTTCAAATGTTATTTTCTCCATCTTTATTATTTTTATGGTCGTCTTTTGTTGGTTTTAAAATCTGCCCAATCCTTTAGCTCACCAATTATCTTTATCACATTGTATGTTTCTTTTTGTCTTTTGATCTCTTGCTATCCCTAACTTCCCTGATTAACCATGGTTGGCTTATCCCTGCCTAGAATCCTCCTTCCTCACTAGAATTTGTCTTTGCTGTGAGCCATAACTATTTTCTTAACAGTCTGCCTTTGATCCTCAACAGTCTTTGTGCTAAATACCTTTACCAGTCCATTCCAACTAGAGATACCCTTATTCCTATTTAAGCTTAGCACAGCAAGTTTCTTCCTGTCAAATTGAATGCTAAGTTCTGTTATGGTTTGCCCACTGTTTTCAAGCAAATCCTTTCACATCATCAGATTCAAACTAGTTCGATCCCTGGTTGGATCCACAATATACAATTCTAGGAAACTGTTCTAAATACATGCTATTCTTCCTCATAGTTCCTTCTGACAATCTGACGAATCATCCATGATTAATATACTGCCTTTGTTACATACGCTAATTACCTCCTGATTAATTCTCTGTCCCACTGTATAGCTACTGTTAGGGCCTACACAGACAACTACTAGTGTCTTCTTTCCTTTAATATTTCTGACCTCCATTCATTTGGATTCTAAATCTTCCAATTCAAGATCACTTCTTGCTATTGTACTTATTCCATCTGGTATATGTTACCTCACCATTTTTCCATTTCTGCCTGTCCTTTCAAAAATGTTATATGCCCCTGAATATTTAGTTCCCCAGTTTGATCTCCTTGTAACCATGTCTCTGCAATTACTATAAAATCAAATCCATCAACCTATATTTGTGCAATTAATTAATCTATTCTGTTCTGAACATCACACAGTTTCAAGTCAAACCATTAAGTTGCCATTTTACCATTATTTCCCTTCTTGACCATAATTACTGCTGATTTTTCTATGTTTATATACTGTGATCTTTCCTGCCCCACTCAAGATACCATTACCCAAATTGCTGCTCTGTAATTCTGCCATATTTTCTTGTTTTATATATTTCCCATATTCCAAACACTTCCCATCCCCTCTAGTTAGTTTAAAGCCCTCTCTACAGCCCTAGTTAGTCAATTCACCAGGATACTGATCCTCTTTGTTCTGTGAGAGGGTGATCAGCAGAGACTGGTGAAAGGTGAAAATGAGGCTTGAGATTGGGGTACGTGATCTATAAGGTCATACATAATCTTTCATTTTGTATGCATTACTTCAGATCTTATATGGACCCCTTGCTTTCATCTTGTGTCTGAATTGGCCCTAAATTGAATCAGTTTGGCACTTCAAAGACAGTCCTTGAATTTATAAACGATAATACAAGATTATTAATGAATTAGCATTAACTCTACCATGTTCATTAAAATAAGCATTGTAAATGGTTACAAGAATAATGACATTTACTGCAACTCCAACATACTAGCATGGCTTGCAAGTTTGCACTTGAATTTACCAGAATGAATGCATGAATATCTCTGAACGCTTCCCTTCATGGAGTACAGCTAAATGTATTTGGACAAAAACCATTGGTGAACTCTGTATTAGATACTGAGCATTTTTGATGCTGCACATATCAAATAAAGTTTATCTAAATGCAGCACTCTATAGATGAGAAGCACAGTTGGCTGTAAGCATTGATTATAAAGAATATATAATAACAACAGCATTTAAAAGACAATTATCCGTTGAATTTTCAGCACTCAATGTATGTAAACATTCCAGCAGAAATCAGCTAAACATATCAATGTATAGTTAGCATCCTGTAAAATGTTTTGGTTTACATTGCTGTTTTCAGTACAGCAGGTATTAGTGCAACTGACATTAAAGTTTCTGGAGATAGCATGACTTGAATGAACCTGAAGTTCCAGTTCTTTTTCAAAGAAACTTCTTAACTAACTTGTGCAAATGAAGAACATATGAATCTTATACAATTCAATAGTTACTTGAGTACAATTATTTTAAAAAGTCCATTTGTAGTTCATGAAAATTGCACCTTGTCACAGCTTAAACAAGGTTGTTGATATCTAAATTTAGGGACTGTCTGTGTGGAGTGTGTACATTCTCCCCGTGTCTGTGAGTTTCCTCCGGGTGCTCCGGTTTCCTCCCATAGTCGAAAGATGTGCAAGTCAGGTGAATTGGCCATGCTAAATTGCCAATAGAGTTAAGTGCATTAGTCAGAGGGAAATGGATCTGGGTGGGTTACTCTTCGTAGGGTCAGTGTGGATTGGTTGGGCTAAAGGGCCTGTTTTCCACACTGTAGGGAACCTAATCTAATCTAAATATAACTGAATATAATACTACCTGATATACAAATTAATCCAAATTTGTGATGCTTGCTTGCTACAAATCTTTTCATAGAGAAGCATTTTTCTGGACAGCTTACAATTACAACAATTTTACAGTATCGAAGGCCATTTAGATAGTAACTAGGCTGCCACATCACTTATTCATAGTACAGTCTGCACGAGGATCAAAATTAGCAATTTAAATTTGAATGAATATATTGCACTCCATTTAGAATGCTACGTTTTAAATAATCTTACAAAATTGAAGAGGAACTATTTCTAAGAGACATGCAATGAGAAAATGTACAAACAAAATGACCTGCTTTCATTGTATCAAGAGATGATCCTTGCAGCTGTAGTTGAAACACTCTCTGTACAGCAGGTAAAATATAAGCTTTGAACTTACTGCTACTCATTTGCTATACTTTGCATGAGAGTCGTTCTCTAAACAAAAGTTTGGTAACAAGAAGCAGACAATAGAAATTGAGTCAAAGAGAAAACAACAGTGTCCAGCTATGTGGCACGTATTTCACAGAATTGTCACAATACAGAAAAGTCTATTTGCCCCATCAACTAGTGAACATTCTTTAGACTCTCTCCAATGTCACTCTATTTTTCCTGAGACAAGGGCCCCAAAACTATTCACAATATTCCTGTTGTGGTCTGGTTAATATCTTGTATAGTTTTAGAAAAAAATGCTCCACATTTATATTCCATTTCCTTTGAAATGAAGTCCAATATTCCATTTGTCTTCTCTATTACCACTGAATTTGAATGTTGGTCTTGTCTTATTCATGCATGAGGCCTCCCAAATCCCTCTGTTCCATAGCTTTCTGCAGTCTTTTTTCCATTTAAATAATACTCAATAATTAAATAATCCTCTTTTCTTCCTGCCAAAGTGCATCACCTTTCATTTCCCCACATTATATTACATCTGCCAAGTTTTTTGCCCATGCACTTAACCTGTTTATATGCTCTGCATACTCTTTGTGTCACTGTCAACTATTTGCCTTCCCATCTTATGTTTTTGTGTCATACACAAACTTGACGATAGTCCATTCACCTTTCTCATCTAAGTCATTCATATATAGTAAATAATACTCACCCCAGAAATGATTCCTGTGGCACACCACAAGTTATAAGTTGCCATCCTGAAAATACATCCCTTATCCCAACTCCCTCTCTTGTATTATTAGCCAATCCTCTCATATTAAGAAGTCTATGTTTGGTACCTTATCAAATGCCTCAAAAAATAATAGGACGTGTTTCTAGGCAATTCAGGTTACACAGAAGCTTTTTCAGTCATCACAAGCCCCTGCTTAACACAATTTTGTTGACAAGACCATTGCAATTCCACTTACTGCAATTTCATTGTATATCACGGTGGTACAGTGGTTAGCACTGCTACCTCACAGCGCCAGAAACCTGGGTTCAATTCCCGCCTCAGGTGACTGACTGTGTGGAGTTTGCACGTTCTCCCTGTGTCTGCGTGGGTTTCCTCTGGGTGTTCCGGTTTCCTCCCACGGTCCCAAGATGTGCGTGTCAGGTGAATTGGCCATGCTAAATTGCCTGTAGTGTTAGGTAAGGGGTAAATATAGGGGTATGAGTGGGTTGAGGGTTGGTGTGGGCTTGTTGGGCCAAAGGGCCTGTTTCCACACTGTAAGTAATCTAATCATATTTGCCCAGGATTATTAATGTTTTTATCTCTTCAGTTTAGTTGTGAATACGTTGTGCATTCATATATGCAGCACCTTTTGCAAAGTTGGCCCATATTAATTTTTCTGTTTTTCTCATTTCCAAATACAGAACTTATGTGGTTAGGATTGAGTGAGAAAGCAGGATTTGAAGGAGACTATGGGCTAACTGTTATCAGAAATTACCAAAGTTTCATTTTTGCCTGTTTCATAGCAGGATTCTTTCCTTGACCCCTAGATGTTTTCTCACACTATCTTCCCAAACTCACCTCACCCTTATTGCACATATTCGTTGTATTCTCCCACTCATCATAGATGGAAATATTGGCAACTGCAGAGAACTCATTCCTGGCACCATTGTTTTAGTGGATGCAATAGCTGAGACATATTATCAGTAAAATATTAATCCAGAAATGCAGTGAATGTTCTAGGGACCCAGACGTGAATCCTGCCACAGCAGATGATAGAATTTCAATTCAGTAAATATTGGAATTAAGAATCTTATGATGACCTTGACTGACTATCAGAAAATCCCATCTGGCTTATTAATATCCTTCAGGAAAGGAAATCTGCCATCCTCACCTGGTCTGATTAACATGTGACTCTAGATCCGCAGTAATCTGGTTGAATTCTACAACTGCTCTCTGAAATGGCCAAGCAAGCCATTCATTGTAACAATTGCTACAAGTCTCAACAAACAAACAATACTGGACAGACTAACTGGCATCAACCTAGGTCCTGGAAATGACATTGGCAGAAACAGCAAAGTCCTCCTAATTAACAACTGTCAGCTAATACCAAAATTGGGAGATGGCTCACAGACTAGTCAAGCAACAGCCTGACACAGTCTACTCATGGAATCAATTCTTACAAATAGTGTCCCAGATACCACTATCACCATTTGTGGATATGTGCTGTCCCACCAACAGGACAGACTTAACAAAGGTGGCAATGCAGTGCTGTACAGTTGAGAGAGAGCTGCCCTGGGAGTCCTTAACATTGACTCCAGACTACGTTAATCTTCATGGCATCAGATAAGCATGCGTAAGGAAACCGCCTGCTGAGTACTATGCGCCATCCTCCCTCTGCTATAGAATCAGTACTCCTCCATGTTGAACAACACTTGGAGGAAAGGGTGGAAAAGGTGCAAAATGTGTACTCTGGGTGGGGAATTTCAACATCTACCACCAAGAGTGTCTCAGCAGCAACACTACTGATTGAGCTGGTCGGTTCCGACAAGACATAGCTGCTAGATGGGGCTGTGGTAAATGGTGAGGGAAAAACATACTTGACCTCATCCTCACCAATCTGCCATCTGCAGATGCAACTGTCCATGAGAGTATCAATGAGAGTGACCACCACACAGTCCAGTCTTCACATTGAGAATACCCTCCATCATGTTGTGCGGCATTATCACTGTGCTAAATGGGATGCACTTTGAAAAGATCAAGCAACTCAAGTGGGCATCCGTGAGGCATCGTGGACCATTAACAGCAGTTGAACTGTACTTCAGCACAATCTTCAGCGTTGTAGTTCTGCATATCCCTCACTCTACCATTACTATCTAACCAGGGGATTAACTCTGGTTAAATGGAGAGAAGCAGTACCACGTATACCTAAAAATGAGGTATCAATCTGATGAAGCTACTAGGCAAGACTTACTGCATGCCAGACAGTATAAGTATCAAGTGATAGACAGCTAAGTGATCCCACAACTAATGGATCAAACCTAAGCTCTGCAGTACTGCCATATCTAGTCAAGAATGATGGTGGACAATTAAACAACTCATTGGAGGAGAAGGTTCCATAAATATCGCCATCTTCAATGCTGAAAGAACCCAACACATCAGTGCAAAACATAAGGCTATAGCTTTATTGGGGGAAATTGGGAAATGGGGGACTCCAGGAATTGGGAAAAACTCCCCACTGGTTGGAGTCATATGGGGAACGCAGGAGGCTAGTTGTGGTTGACAGAGGTCAGTCATCACAACCCCAGAGCATCTCTGCATGAGTTCCTCAGAGTTCCATCTGCAGCTGCTTCATCAATGATTTTTCCTCTTTCATAAGGTCAGAAGTGTAGATGTTCACCGATAATTGCACAATGTTCAGCACCATTTATGACTCTTCAGATAATGAAGCTTGGGCTGAAAAGTGGCAAGTAATGTTCGTACCACACAAATGCCAGGCAATGAATAATTCCATTAAGGAATAATCTAATTACCACCCCTTGATATTCAAAGACACTGAATTCCTCACTATCAACATCCTGGGGGTTAGTATTGACCAAAAGCTGAATGAGACTAGCTACATAAATACTGTTCCTACAAGAGCAGGTTGGAGATGGGAATACTGCAATGAGTAACTCACCATCTGACTCAGAAAGGCTGTTTGCCATCTATACGTCACAAGTCAAGAGTGCGATGGAATACTCCCCACTTGCCTGGATGGGTGCAGCTCCAAGAACACTCAAGAAGCTTGATACTATCCAGAACAAAACAGGCCGCTTGATTTGCACCATCCCCATGACCATCCATTCCCTCCATCACCGACGGTCAGTTGCAGCAGTGTGTACTGTTTACAGGATGCACTGCAGAAATTCGCCAAGATTCTTGGACAGCATCTTCTAAAGTCACGATCACTTCCACCTAGAAGGACAAGTGCATGAGATATATGGGAACACTACCACCTGCAAGTTCCCCTCCAAGTCACTCACCATCCTGACTTGGAAATCTATCACTGTTCCTTCACTGTCATTTTGTCAAAGTTAGAAAATTCCCTCCCTAATGGCATTGTGAGTCGACCTACAGCACACGGACTGCAATGGTTGAAGAAGGCAACTCCCACCATCTTCTCAAGAACAACTAGGGACGGGCAATAAATGCTGGCCAGCCAGCAGCACTCATCTTCCATGAATAAATAAAGAATATCTTTCGTGTCCAGCTTGCACCCGAGCAAGTGATACCAGTCTGCAGCTGCCCTCTCCAGTTCCTGTCAATTGCACCAGACATGTTGGGCAAAAGCAAATTGTTACCCCTTTTGCAATAGGGACCTGGAGGCCTAGTGAATGGAGTTTTGCATGCAGTCGCTGCCCATGGAGATGACTGATTGAGGCTCAAAGGAGCAAGCAGTGAGTCACCAGGTGATTACTCTGACTTTCCTGATGGGAATTGTCACCACCCGGTTTCCATGTGGCAGGTGGAAAATAGACGCTGCATCTCAATGAGGCGTGATGCCATAACGAGGACACTAAATCAGGCTACAGTATTCAGATAGGCTTCTCGCCACTCACCTGTGAGAGTTCTGTCTCGTCATTTAACACTTGGTTGGAAAATGGGACCTTTGCTTTCAATATTGAGAAGCCATCTCTCACTAACTTCCTAATTTTCTGCTCATGTCATTCAGGGGCTGGATACATTCTGTCTTATGTTGTTTTATTCAAGATCAGTAACTCCAGTCATACTAATCTGATGCTTGCAATCTACATAGGATTTAAAGCACAGAAGTAGACCATTTGGCCTAAATGGTTCATGTTGTTAATGTTCTTTGCAAGCCTGCTCCTACCCTAATAAAGACAAAATGCTGTGGATACTGGCAATCTGAAGCAAACACAGAATGCTGGAGATACTCAGCAGGTCTGGCAGCATCAATGGAGAGAGAAACAGAGTTAACATTGAGTCTGATATGATGTTTCTTGCCTCAGCTAACCTTTTGTTCCTTATGCACTTTTTCTGCCTTTGCCTTGAATGCTCGTGTCCTCAGCTACTTCATGTGAGAGCAAGCTCTGTATTCAAAGCAAAAAAAAGTTTCTCATGAATTCCTTCTTGAATTTATTAATTGCTACCTAATATTTATGACCCTAGTAGTATTTTCATTATCTAGTTATTGACAGTGCAGTTTGAACTTTGCTTGTCTTTAGAATAATCATTGGCACGTTCAGAATTTCTAAAAATAAATTAAATAGGTAGATTGTTGAAAAATGGGTACTGATGTTTTGTACTGTGTCTTGCTGCTTATGGTGAAAATTAACTGTCTTTTCCATTTAGATGTACTCCATAGATTTCCTGCATGTATTTGACTAGGCTTTCAGATGTGTTGTAATTATTTTTGTAGGTTTGGCCAATATTCTGAATATAAGGAGAGATTTAAGAGGATACAATCGGTAGTTAATTAGCTATTTGTGTGACAGACAGCCATAGAATAACCCCTATAATCCTCTTCTTTGTGGCTTATGTCTACCAAAGGGCTCAGTTCTCTGTAAAAGTCAGTAATGCTGCCAAAATTCTGTGAAATGTACACAAAGCTGCATTTGCTAAGTATATGAGCATGGGAATGGCCTATGAAGATAGGCAAGGCTGTGTTACTTCCTAACATATAAATAGTCAGATTTCACCCTTTTTACAGAGGGCCTGATCATTAAATAACCCCTTGAAATGATGTCCACAATTTTTTTATTACTTCATAGCTCTGGAGCAGGTCCTCTTAAAGATAATGAATTTCACTTCTTGGCTTGCTTATGTTTAGAAAACAGGAAATGTATACTATTGCTTGTCTCTTGGATTATTTTCATAATGTAATCTATTTTCCACTGTTTTAGGGTAGAAACGTGAGCTGTGGTACAATGCACATTTCATAAGGATCATTTAGGAAGCATTCCTGGTAACCAAAAACAAAACATTGTTTCAATTTACCCACCATTTTTCTAGGGCTACACATCAGGAAATTTTTAACTTACAAAACTGAGTCTAATCTGAAAAGTGTCATAGCCAAGGAATCTGAAATTGCACTAATTAATAAATAATGTTTCATTTGGAATCTGCAGTTCATATCTCTGCAGAATTATTGAAGGAATGGGAGGGAAGAGGAAGACATATTTTTAAAGGCATTTAATAGAATTAAAAACAAACTTTCTACAATTTAAAACTGACATAAATTTGACAACTTTACATGAGATAGCCTCAGCACAAAACACAACTCAATGGTTGGAGATTTAAGATAGAAAAGGAATAATTAAATATATTGTTTCTCATGCCTCTATTTTTTGTATAACTGAAAATTATGACAGGAGTTTCCAAAACAAAAAATTGACTTAATGCAGTGTGAAATTATCAAGAGGGGTACTCATACTTCTCACAAAATAAACTTCCCTATTCTTATTTTCTCTTCAATTTGTTCTTGTTTCTCTTGTTTACAACATTGACTATTACTTTTCAGTCTCCAGTTCCTTCTTGTCCCACTTCTTAAAAAGTGCCAGGTTACACAGGTCACAAGAAGTGACGTGTTAGTTCATATAAAACATTTTAATCGTCTTCCAAAGAACTAGGGAAGTAATAAATGCTGAAGTGTATATATCTACTCCTTTTCATCTATAGCATGAAGATAAAGAACAC